>NC_080721.1:16521049-16524363 GCF_019097595.1 Hemibagrus wyckioides | reverse complement strand
CAGTGCTGCAGTCACGGAGTAAACACACACACACACACACACACAGTGCTGCAGTCACGAGAAACACACAGTGCTGCAGTCATGAATTAAACACACACACACACACACAGTGCTGCAGTCAGAGTAAACACACATACACACACACACACAGTGCTGCAGTCAGAGTAAACACACATACACACACACACACACACACACACAGTGCTGCAGTCAGAGTAAACACACATACACACACACACACAGTGCTGCAGTCACGGAGTAAACACACATACACACACACACACACACACACACACACACACAGTGCTGCAGTCACGGAGTAAACACACACACACACACACACACACACAGTGCTGCAGTCACGGAGTAAACACACATACACACACACACACACACACACACAGTGCTGCAGTCACGGAGTAAACACACATACACACACACACAGTGCTGCAGTCACGGAGTAAACACACATACACACACACACACACACACACACAGTGCTGCAGTCACGGAGTAAACACACACACACACACACACACACACAGTGCTGCAGTCACGGAGTAAACACACACACACACACACACACACACACAGTGCTGCAGTCACGGAGTAAACACACACACACACACACACACACAGTGCTGCAGTCACGGAGTAAACACACACACACACACAGACACACAGTGCTGCAGTCACGGAGTAAACACACACACACACACACACACACAGACACACAGTGCTGCAGTCACGGAGTAAACACACATACACACACACACACACACACACACACACACACACACAGTGCTGCAGTCATGGAGTAAACACACACACACACACAGTGCTGCAGTCACGGAGTAAACACACACACACACACACAGTGCTGCAGTCACGGAGTAAACACACACACACACACACACACACACACACACAGTGCTGCAGTCACGGAGTAAACACACACACACACACAGTGCTGCAGTCACGGAGAAAACACACATACACACACACACACACACACACACACACACACACACACACAGTGCTGCAGTCACGGAGTAAACACACACACACACACACACACACACACACACACACACAGTGCTGCAGTCACGGAGTAAACACACACACACACACACACACACAGTGCTGCAGTCATGGAGTAAACACACACACACACACACACACACACACAGTGCTGCAGTCACGGAGTAAACACACACACACACACACACACACACACAGTGCTGCAGTCACGGAGTAAACACACACACACACACACACACACACAGTGCTGCAGTCACGGAGTAAACACACATACACACACACACACACACACACACACTGCTGCAGTCACGGAGTAAACACACATACACACACACACACACACACACACACACACACACAGTGCTGCAGTCACGGAGTAAACACACATACACACACACACACACACACACACACACACACTGCTGCAGTCACGGAGTAAACACACATACACACACACACACACACACACACACACAGTGCTGCAGTCACGGAGTAAACACACACACACACACACACACACACACACAGTGCTGCAGTCACGGAGCAAACACACACACACGCACACACAGTGCTGCAGTCACGGAGTAAACACACACACACACACACACACACACAGTGCTGCAGTCACGGAGTAAACACACAAACACACACACACACACAGTGCTGCAGTCACGGAGTAAACACACACACACACACACACACACACACAGTGCTGCAGTCACGGAGTAAACACACACACACACACACACACACACACAGTGCTGCAGTCACGGAGTAAACACACACACACACACACACACACAGTGCTGCAGTCACGGAGTAAACACACACACACACACACACACACACACACACACACAGTGCTGCAGTCACGGAGTAAACACACACACACACACACACACACACAGTGCTGCAGTCACGGAGTAAACACACACAAACACACACACACACAGTGCTGCAGTCACGGAGTAAACACACACACACACACACACACACACACAGTGCTGCAGTCACGGAGTAAACACACACACACACACACACACACACACAGTGCTGCAGTCACGGAGTAAACACACACACACACACACACACACACAGTGCTGCAGTCACGGAGTAAACACACACACACACACACACACACACACACAGTGCTGCAGTCACGGAGTAAACACACACACACACACACACACAGTGCTGCAGTCACGGAGTAAACACACACACACACACACACACACAGTGCTGCAGTCACGGAGTAAACACACACACACACACACACACACAGTGCTGCAGTCACGGAGTAAACACACACACACACACACACACAGTGCTGCAGTCACGGAGCAAACACACACACACACAGTGCTGCAGTCACGGAGCAAACACACACACACACACACACACACACACAGTGCTGCAGTCACGGAGTAAACACACACACACACACACAGTGCTGCAGTCACGGAGCAAACACACACACACACACACACACACACACACACAGTGCTGCAGTCACGGAGCAAACACACACACACACACACACACACACAGACAGTGCTGCAGTCACGGAGTAAACACACACACACACACACAGTGCTGCAGTCACGGAGCAAACACACACACACACACACACACACACACACACAGACAGTGCTGCAGTCACGGAGTAAACACACACACACACACACACAGTGCTGCAGTCACGGAGTAAACACACACACACATACACACACACACAGTGCTGCAGTCACGGAGTAAACACACACACACACACACACACACAGTGCTGCAGTCACGGAGTAAACACACACACACACACACACACACACAGTGCTGCAGTCACGGAGTAAACACACACACACACACACACAGTGCTGCAGTCACGGAGTAAACACACACACACACACACACACACACACACACACACACAGTGCTGCAGTCACGGAGTAAACACACACACACACACACACAGTGCTGCAGACACGGAGTAAACACACACACACACACACAGTGCTGCAGTCACGGAGTAAACACACACACACACACACACACACACACACACACACAGTGCTGAAGTCACGGAGTAAACACACACAAACACACACACACACACAGTGCTGCAGTCACAGAGTAAACACACACACACACACACACACAGTGCTGCAGTCACGGAGTAAACACACACACACACACACAGTGCTGCAGTCACGGAGTAAACACACACACACACACACACACACACAGTGCTGCAGTCACGGAGTAAACACACACACACA
>NC_080721.1:16478549-16496049 GCF_019097595.1 Hemibagrus wyckioides | reverse complement strand
AGATTCCCTATTCCCTTCTACAGATTCCCTATTCCCTTCTACAGATTCCCTATTCGCTACTACAGATTCCCTTCTACATATTCCCTATACCCTACTACAGATTCCCTATTCCCTACTACAGAATCCCTTCTACATATTCCCTATACCCTACTACATATTCCCTATTCCCTACTACAGATTCCCTATTCCCTACTACAGATTCCCTATACCCTACTACATATTCCCTATTCCCTTCTACAGATTCCCTATTCCCTTCTACAGATTCCCTATTCCCTTCTACAGATTCCCTATTCCCTTCTACAGATTCCCTTCTACATATTCCCTATACCCTACTACAGATTCCCTATTCCCTACTACAGAATCCCTTCTACATATTCCCTATTCCCTACTACAGATTCCCTATACCCTACTATATTTTTCCTATACCCTACACCCTACTACATATTCCCTATACCCTAATACAGATTCCCTATACCCTACTACAGATTCCCTATTCCCTACTACAGATTCCCTATACCCTACTATATTTTTCCTATACCCTACACCCTACTACATATTCTCTATACCCTAATACAGATTCCCTATACCCTACTACATATTCGTTACTACATATTCCCTATACCCTACTACATATTTCCTATACCCTACTACATATTCCCTATTCCCTACTACAGATTCCCTATACCCTACTACAGATTCCCTATTCCCTTCTACATATTCCCTATACCCTACTACACATCCCATATACCCTACTACAGATTCCCTATTCCCTTCTACAGAATCCCTTCTAGATATTCCCTATACCCTACTACAGATTCCCTATTCCCTACTACAGATTCCCTATTCCCTACTATATTTTTCCTATACCCTACACCCTACTACATATTCCCTATACCCTAATACAGATTCCCTATACCCTACTACATATTCGTTACTACATATTCCCTATACCCTACTACATATTTCCTATACCCTACTACATATTCCCTATACCCTACTACATATTCCCCATTCCCTACTACAGATTCCCTATACCCTACTACATATTCCCTATACCCTACTACAGATTCCCTATTCCATTCTACAGATTCCCTATACCCTACTACATATTCCCTATACCCTACTACATATTCCCTATTCCCTACTACAGATTCCCTATACCCTACTACAGATTCCCTATTCCCTAATACAAATTCCCTATTCCCTTCTACAGATTCCCTATTCCCTACTACAGATTCCTTATACCCTACTACATATTCCCTATACCCTACTACAGATTCCCTATACCCTATTACAGATTCCCTATACCCTACCACAGATTCCCTATACCCTATTACAGATTCCCTATACCCTACCACAGATTCCCTATACCCTACTACAGATTCCCTATTCCCTTCTGCAGATTCCCTATTCCCTACTACATATTCGTTACTACATATTTCCTATACCCTACTACATATTTCCTATACCCTACTACATATTCCCTATATCCTACTACAGATTCCCTATACCCTACTACAGATTCCCTATATCCTACTACATATTCCCTATATCCTACTACAGATTCCCTATACCCTACTACAGATTCCCTATATCCTACTACATATTCCCTATACCCTACTACATATTTCCTATACCCTACTACATATTCCCTATACCCTACTACATATTCCCTATTCCCTACTACAGATTCCCTATATCCTACTACATATTCCCTATACCCTACTACAGATTCCCTATACCCTACTACAGATTCCCTATATCCTACTACATATTCCCTATATCCTACTACAGATTCCCTATACCCTACTACAGATTCCCTATATCCTACTACATATTCCCTATACCCTACTACATATTTCCTATACCCTACTACATATTCCCTATACCCTACTACATATTCCCTATTCCCTACTACAGATTCCCTATATCCTACTACATATTCCCTATACCCTACTACAGATTCCCTATACCCTACTACAGATTCCCTATTCCCTAATACATATTCCCTATTCCCTTCTACAGATTCCCTATACCCTATTACAGATTCCCTATACCCTACCACAGATTCCCTATACCCTACTACAGATTCCCTATTCCCTTCTACAGATTCCCTATTCCCTACTACAGATTCCCTATATCCTACTACATATTCCCTATTCCCTTCTACATATTTCCTATACCCTACTACAGATTCCCTATATCCTACTACATATTCCCTATTCCCTTCTACAGATTCCCTATACCCTACTACAGATTCCCTATTCCCTTCTACAGATTCCCTACACCCTACTACAGATTCCCTATTCCCTACTACAGATTCCCTATACCCTACTACAGATTCCCTATACCCTACTACAGATTCTTATTCCCTACTACAGATTCCCTATTCCCTACTATATTTTTCCTATACCCTACACCCTACTACATATTCCCTATACCCTACTACACATCCCCTATACCCTACACCCTACTACAAATTCCCCATTCCCTACTACAGATTCCATATTCCCTACTACATTTTCCCTATACCCTACACCCTACTACATTTTCCCTATACCCTACACCCTACTACATATTCCCTATACCCTACACCCTACTACATATTCCCTATTCCCTATGACAGATTCCCTATTCCCTATTACATATTCCCTATACCCTACTACAGATTCCCTATACCCTACTACAGATTCCCTTTTCTGTACTACATATCAGAGGTGGACAGTAATGAAGTACATTTACTTGAGTACTGTACTAGAGTACACTTTTTGAGTATCTGTACTTTACTTGAGTATTATTTTTTCTGGATACTTGTGACTTTAACTTCACTCCATTTGAAAGATAAATATTGTACTTTTTACTCCACTACGTTTCTGTCCCGTAGAAAGTAGTTACGTTAATCAGAGGATGATTTTTTTTTCTCACTCTTGTAGTGTCACGTGTCGTGAAGTTCAGTGGTTTTCCGTAATTTTTTTAACTCTGATCAATTGCTGGCAAAATGGACAAAGATATGCTTTGTATATTATACACCACCAACACATTGGTAATGATGTTAGTTAACACACAAAAACGTATACTGCGTCCAAATTCTCATACTATCTGTCCTAAATAGTATTCAAAAATAGAATTAGTATTCCCCAAATCACAGTACACTGAAATGAGTATTCCAGAAAATTCCTGGATGGTCTACTACTTCTGCTAGAAATTCAAAGTGCAGAACAATGCACACTGTAACAGGTAATATTACCCACAACGCATTGCACACAGGAGGGAGGAGCCTTGAGAACGGTGTAAATGCATATTAAAATGATATAAAGGAAATGTGGAAATATATATAACTCTTTGTTAAAGCAGTGTTGCTGTTGGGTGGTTGTACAGATACAGTTGTACAGATACAGTTATACAGATACAGTTGTACAGATACAGTTATACAGATACAGTTATACAGATACAGATATACAGATACAGTTATACAGATACAGATATACAGATACAGTTGTACAGATACAGATATACAGATACAGATATACAGATACAGTTATACAGATACAGTTATACAGATACAGATATACAGATACAGTTATACAGATACAGTTATACAGATACAGATATACAGATACAGTTATACAGATACAGTTATACAGATACAGTTGTACAGATACAGTTATACAGATACAGTTGTACAGATACAGTTGTACAGATACAGATATACAGATACAATTGTACAGATACAGTTATACAGATACAGTTGTACAGATACAGTTATAAAGATACAGTTGTACAGATACAGATATACAGATACAGTTATACAGATACAGTTGTACAGATACAGTTATACAGATACAGTTGTACAGATACAGTTATACAGATACAGTTGTACAGATACAGTTGTACAGATACAGTTATACAGATACAGTTATACAGATACAGTTATACAGATACAGATATACAGATACAGTTATACAGATACAGTTATACAGATACAGATATACAGATACAGATATACAGATACAGTTATACAGATACAGATATACAGATACAGTTGTACAGATACAGTTATACAGATACAGTTATACAGATACAGATATACAGATACAGTTATACAGATACAGATATACAGATACAGTTATACAGATACAGTTATACAGATACAGATATACAGATACAGTTATACAGATACAGTTATAAAGATACAGTTGTACAGATACAGATATACAGATACAGTTATACAGATACAGTTGTACAGATACAGATATACAGATACAGTTATACAGATACAGATATACAGATACAGATATACAGATACAGTTATACAGATGCAGTTGTACAGATACAGTTATACAGATACAGTTATACAGATACAGATATACAGATACAGATATACAGATACAGTTATACAGATACAGATATACAGATACAGATATACAGATACAGTTATACAGATACAGATATACAGATACAGTTATACAGATACAGTTATACAGATACAGATATACAGATACAGTTATACAGATACAGTTATACAGATACAGTTATACAGATACAGATACAGATATACAGATACAGTTATACAGATACAGATATACAGATACAGTTATACAGATACAGATATACAGATACAGTTATACAGATACAGTTATACAGATACAGTTGTACAGATACAGATATACAGATACAGATATACAGATACAGTTATACAGATACAGTTGTACAGATACAGATATACAGATACAGTTATACAGATACAGATATACAGATACAGTTATACAGATACAGTTATACAGATACAGTTGTACAGATACAGTTATACAGATGCAGTTATAAAGATACAGTTATACAGATACAGTTATACAGATGCAGTTGTACAGATACAGTTGTACAGATACAGATATACAGAAACAGTTGTACAGATACAGATATACAGATACAGATATACAGATACAGTTATACAGATACAGATATACAGATACAGATACAGTTATACAGATACAGATATACAGATACAGATATACAGATGCAGTTATACAGATGCAGATATACAGATACAGATATACAGATACAGTTATACAGATGCAGTTATACAGATACAGATATACAGATACAGTTATACAGATACAGTTGTACAGATACAGATATACAGATACAGATATACAGATGCAGTTGTACAGATACAATTGTACAGATACAGTTATACAGATGCAGTTATACAGATACAGATATACAGATACAATTGTACAGATACAGTTATACAGATACAGTTGTACAGATGCAGTTGTACAGATACAGTTATACAGATACAGTTATACAGATGCAGTTGTACAGATACAGTTATACAGATACAGTTATACAGATACAGTTGTACAGATGCAGTTGTACAGATACAGTTATACAGATACAGTTATACAGATGCAGTTGTACAGATACAATTGTACAGATACAGTTATACAGAAACAGTTGTACAAATACAGATATACAGATGCAGATATACAGATACAGATATACAGATGCAGATATACAGATACAGTTATACAGATACAGATATACAGATACAGTTATACAGATACAGATATACAGATACAGATATACAGATGCAGATATACAGATACAGATATACAGATACAGATATACAGATACAGATATACAGATGCAGATATACAGATACAGTTATACAGATACAGATATACAGATACAGATATACAGATACAGATATACAGATGCAGATATACAGATACAGTTATACAGATACAGTTATACAGATACAGATATACAGATACAGTTATACAGATACAGATATACAGATACAGTTATACAGATACAGATATACAGATACAGTTATACAGATACAGTGGTGTAGCTGGGTTTTAAAGCAGGTTGGATTTTTTTTCTGTCCAGTCTCATTTACAGACCACTTGATTGAAATGTACATGAATTGGTACACATAGATGTGTACCTCTTTGTTGGGGGTAAGAGTGTTAAATAAAAAATGAAAATGATTATACCTGTCTTTTTTGTCAATTCAGTTGTTTAATGTCTATAGGTTTTGTAACATTCTAAAAACTAAATTCCACAGATACTACACATTGCTCATTATATTGCTACAAAGGGTACTGTAAGTATTTCATACAGCAATGCAACAGTAATAAAACATATTGACATTTACTTTTTAATTTTAATAATTAAGTACTTTTAAAAACAAGAACTTCTGTACATTTACTTACGTAAAAATCTGTCTTTACAACTTTTACTTGTTATGGAGTAATGTTTGACCAGTAGTATCTGTACTTTCACTCAAGTAAGGAAGTTGTGTACTTTGTCCACCTCTGCTACAGATTCCCTATTACAGATTCCCTAATACAGATTCCCTATTACAGATTCCCTATTACAGATTCCCTATTTCCTACTACAGATTCCCTACTACAGATTCCCTATTACAGATTCCCTATTTCCTACTACAGATTCCCTACTACAGATTCCCTATTACAGATTCCCTATTCCCTATTACAGATCCCCTATTTCCTACTACAGATTCCCTACTACAGATTCCCTATTACAGATTCCCTATTTCCTACTACAGATTCCCTATTACAGATTCCCTATTTCCTACTACAGATTCCCTACTACAGATTCCCTATTACAGATTCCCTATTACAGATTCCCTATTACAGATTCCCTATTTCCTACTACAGATTCCCTACTACAGATTCCCTATTACAGATTCCCTATTCCCTATTACAGATCCCCTATTTCCTACTACAGATTCCCTACTACAGATTCCCTATTACAGATTCCCTATTTCCTACTACAGATTCCCTACTACAGATTCCCTATTACAGATTCCCTATTACAGATTCCCTATTACAGATTCCCTATTTCCTACTACAGATTCCCTACTACAGATTCCCTATTACAGATTCCCTATTCCCTATTACAGATCCCCTATTTCCTACTACAGATTCCCTACTACAGATTCCATATTACAGATTCCCTATTCCCTATTCCAGATTCCCTACTACAGATTCCCTATTACAGATTCCCTATTACAGATTCCCTACTACAGATTCCCTATTCCCTATTACAGATTCCCTACTACAGATTCCAGATTCCCTATTACAGATTCCCTACTACAGATTCCCTATTACAGATTCCCTATTACAGATTCCCTATTACAGATTCCCTATTCCCTATTACAGATTCCCTACTACAGATTCCATATTACAGATTCCCTATTCCCTATTCCAGATTCCCTACTACAGATTCCCTATTACAGATTCCCTATTACAGATTCCCTATTACAGATTCCCTATTACAGATTCCCTATTACAGATTCCCTATTTCCTACTACAGATTCCCTACTACAGATTCCATATTACAGATTCCCTATTTCCTACTACAGATTCCCTACTACAGATTCCATATTACAGATTCCCTATTCCCTATTCCAAATTCCCTACTACAGATTCCCTATTACAGATTCCCTATTACAGATTCCCTACTACAGATTCCCTATTCCCTATTACAGATTCCCTATTCCCTATTCCAGATTCCCTATTACAGATTCCCTACTACAGATTCCCTATTACAGATTCCCTATTCCCTATTACAGATTCCCTATTACAGATTCCCTATTACAGATTCCCTATTCCCTATTACAGATTCCCTATTACAGATTCCCTATTACAGATTCCCTACTACAGATTCCCTACTACAGATTCCCTATTCCCTATTACAGATTCCCTATTACAGATTCCCTACTACAGATTCCCTATTCCCTATTACAGATTCCCTATTACAGATTCCCTATTACAGATTCCCTATTACAGATTCCCTATTACAGATTCCCTATTCCCTATTACAGATTCCCTATTACAGATTCCCTATTACAGATTCCCTATTCCCTATTACAGATTCCCTATTCCCTATTACAGATTCCCTATTCCCTATTACAGATTCCCTATTACAGATTCCCTATTACAGATTCCCTATTACAGATTCCCTATTCCCTATTACAGATTCCCTATTACAGATTCCCTATTCCCTATTACAGATTCCCTATTACAGATTCCCTATTCCCTATTACAGATTCCCTATTCCCTATTACAGATTCCCTATTCCCTATTACAGATTCCCTATTCCCTATTACAGATTCCCTATTACAGATTCCCTATTACAGATTCCCTATTCCCTATTACAGATTCCCTATTACAGATTCCCTATTCCCTATTACAGATTCCCTATTACAGATTCCCTATTCCCTATTACAGATTCCCTATTACAGATTCCCTATTCCCTATTACAGATTCCCTATTCCCTAATACAGATTCCCTATTCCAGATTCCCTATTACAGATTCCCTATTACAGATTCCCTATTACAGATTCCCTATTACAGATTCCCTATTCCCTATTACAGATTCCCTATTACAGATTCCCTATTCCCTATTACAGATTCCCTATTACAGATTCCCTATTCCCTATTACAGATTCCCTATTCCAGATTCCCTATTACAGATTCCCTATTACAGATTCCCTATTCCCTATTCCAGATTCCCTATTACAGATTCCCTATTCCCTATTACAGATTCCCTATTACAGATTCCCTATTACAGATTCCCTATTCCCTATTACAGATTCCCTATTACAGATTCCCTATTCCCTATTACAGATTCCCTATTACAGATTCCCTATTACAGATTCCCTATTCCCTATTACAGATTCCCTATTACAGATTCCCTATTCCCTATTACAGATTCCCTATTACAGATTCCCTATTCCCTATTACAGATTCCCTATTACAGATTCCCTATTACAGATTCCCTATTCCCTATTCCAGATTCCCTATTACAGATTCCCTATTCCCTATTACAGATTCCCTATTACAGATTCCCTATTCCCTATTACAGATTCCCTATTCCCTATTACAGATTCCCTATTCCCTATTCCAGATTCCCTATTCCAGATTCCCTATTACAGATTCCCTATTACAGATTCCCTATTCCCTATTCCAGATTCCCTATTCCAGATTCCCTATTACAGATTCCCTATTACAGATTCCCTATTACAGATTCCCTATTCCCTATTACAGATTCCCTATTACAGATTCCCTATTACAGATTCCCTATTACAGATTCCCTATTACAGATTCCCTATTCCCTATTACAGATTCCCTATTACAGATTCCCTATTCCCTAATACAGATTCCCTATTCCAGATTCCCTATTACAGATTCCCTATTACAGATTCCCTATTACAGATTCCCTATTACAGATTCCCTATTCCCTATTACAGATTCCCTATTCCCTAATACAGATTCCCTATTACAGATTCCCTATTACATATTCCCTATTCCCTAATACAGATTCCCTATTCCAGATTCCCTATTACATATTCCCTATTCCCTATTCCAGATTCCCTATTACAGATTCCCTATACCCTACTCCTTGTTCCCTACTCCATACTCTGTTCCAGTTTCCCTATTCCACCTTCTCTTTTCAGAATTATTTCCTGCTCTCTCTGCTCTCCCTACTGTTCCCTAATCCCTAAACAAGAGTAAATAAGAAATCACTTAAACAGTTAAACAGTGTGTGTGTGTGTGTGTGTGTGTGTGTGTGTGTGTGTGTGTGTGTGTGTGTGTGTGTGTGTGTGTGTCTCCCCCTGCTGTATGACTCAGTGAACTGCACTTCCTCCTTTACTCAGAGGGGAGAGACTCGGTTTAATGGCCGAATGAGAAGTTTAGTGCAGCTCAGCGGTTTTATAAACATTATAAACTCTTCTGTCTGCTGTTCATCACTGCGCGTCTTTATTTCTTTACTTCAGTCTATTTAAAGGCGGTGTTTTTATTTTCCTGTGGAAGGAGATGCAGCTGATATGTCCTGATAAATAAACACACCTGACAGGTAGAGTAGAGTTTATTGGACAAACACAGGGATGTGTTGTGGGGTTTGATGTGTAATGGAGTGGTCATTAAAGCCGGACCCTGCTCTCGTGCTGCTCGCCTTTATTTTGGTTTCGCATTACAAGTTTTGCCACAGGTGCTAGCTGTTTTTAGCATTTAGCATTTTAGCAAGATGACAGCTTTTAATCGACGCAAACGACATTTTCTCCCACATTAACACGCCACATTTGATTTTTATCAAACGCTTCGTTTTCGTGTTGCAAAAGAAAAGCAGGAAATTGAAGCAGATTAGTTAAATGCGTCATCTCGGAAAATGCAGTTATCTGTCCCCACCCGTATTCAGACAAGTCCTTCATACCCTGCAAGGATTGGCTACGCCTTCATCCAAACAGTCCTTTGATTGGTCAGTTTTACATCCACAGTTAAAGCAGGCGCGATACTACTGGCTAATCAAGTCGTAGGAGGCGGGACTTGTCGGAGCATGGGTAGGAAAAATAATAATGACTTGTTTACAGGTTAGCTTATCAGGCAGAAGCTAGTTAGTGAAGCTCAGAATGTTGTTTAAAGGACAATCCGTCTTATCAGTACATCTCAGTACACTTAGTTTAAATGGAGCTCTTAAGTCGTAACGTTTTAAATGATCTGCTTTATAGATTTAGAAAATATATCCCTGTCTAGTGTGGAGCAGTGTTTTTATGATTCTATATGTCTGTTTACAAAATTTATACAGATTTTACCCAAAACCTTTAAACCTCCTGCTTAAAAAGCGATGTGGTGGCTTAGTGGTTAGGGTGTTAGACTACTGATCAGAAGGTTGTTAGTTCAAATCCCAGGTCCATCAAGCTGTCACTGCTGGGCCCCTGAGCAAGGCCAGGAGATGTTCTGATTCAGGCATCTAGACATCAGCGTGTGGATGTTGTCAGATTCAGGTTCTTACAGCGGGTCCTTTCTCCAGCTTCCAGACTGTTCACTTGATGTTCTCACAGCCTGTCCCTGACAGGAGACAGATAATCTGTGTTCACTTCACCTCCTGCTGATGACTTGTGTTTATGATTTGATATGACTGCATTATGATTAATTATTTTCAGGAAACTTTAATTTCTCTAAATTCTGTCTGTTTCTGTTCTGGTGATTTCTGTACATCTTTCTGGACATGCAGGTGGACTTACATCTTATAAATCTGTTTTCATTTTGCAGTTTAATGGAAGACTTTAGAAACACAGAAGACGATCAGAGTACTGCAGTTCCTCACAAGGTGTGACACTTTGTGGTTTAAACACAGACAGAACATCATACACACTGTCCACTCGGTCATCTGCTGAGTTTGGTGTAATGGCTTGGACATGCTGACATAAGAGTTCAACTAATATGGAATGTTGTTTGTACTGATTGTGTCTTTTCTTGTTTCAGGACATCAAACAGATAGTTAAAGGTAAATACCTCAGTGATGTGGTTAGTTAATGAGAGTTATGAACTCTGAGTACTAACTAACAGACTGTTGTAGAAGTGCTTGTAGTTGAACATGTAACAAAAGAATGTTTGTTTGGTCTTCCAATCAGAGTCCACCACACCTGTCCCCTTAAACTGTGTGACGCTGCGCTCCAGTTCCACTCCATCCTTGTCCCCTTATCCTGCTCCTGGGGGACCTGCAGCGCTCCCTGCAGGTGAGGATAATGCAAAGCAAACCACTGTGGCCAATGGACAGGTCTCTTCTGCATTGTCTCTGTGGCACATGTCACGTGAAGTGCCACCTCGTTTCCGTAACCATCAGGAGCCTAAAATCTTGCTGAAGAGAGGCCAGTCTCTAGATGGAATTTCACCATTCCTCCACACAGGGGATCAGTCGAATGCTAACACTACACAACGCTCAGGTGGGGCAATAAGTTATTATATATAGCGTCTTTACTAGTAAATAAAATATTCACCTTTTAGCCATTGTTTTTGTCATGAACCAGTGTGGGATTTAACTCTGAAACAGCTTCTGTGAAGCTTGATTTAGCTCTATTTCATGAGCTGTTTTGTGGTTGTTGTTTTTTTGTAGATTCTAATGAAGTTCTCATCTCTCTGCTTTTCTGTCATCTGTCATTTTTCTTACCATCTTTAGCTTCTTCAACTTATGCAAATTCCACATGCGGCCCGGGCTCTGGAGCACCGCTGCTATCTCAGGGAATGGATAATATTGTAGTGGACGGTTCTGACCTGCAGGCATGGCCCAGTATTGTGGACAGCAGGTGGCAGAATGAGTCCCTAAACAAAGCTTCATGGGAATGCAATCAAGGCATTCAAAAAAAGCAGACAGATCAGGTCGAGCTTGATGTCACTGCAGATGTGAGGAACTCAATCTCCGCTTCCCCCTGTGAAACTGACTCAGATCCAGCAGATGCAGAAGACATGCAGCAAAAGATACAAAGCCAGGATGGAGGTCAATGTGAGGACAACAGGATGGAAAAAGAAATGGGACCAAAAAAAGGAGATGCTGATATTGCTGATGACTGCAAAGGGTTAAATGAGGCAGTGCAGCTTCCTTCTTTCAGTTCAAATATAAAAGCCTTAATTCCTGGTACATGTCATAGTAGGACAAGTGGAGAACTTCTGGAGTCTGGAGAAATATGGGGAACATCTGGGGAAAGCCAAGTGGGATTGAAAAGCACTGGAAATAACGGGGTCAGCCGTGAGGTATCTCAGACAGTCTGGGATGAAGAAAGAGCTGGTTTAAAAAATCAGGCAGCTACAGGTAGGCTGAGTGACCTGCCCAAAGGAGGTATGAGTGGACAAGTGAACGAAAGCCCTAAAGATTGTTTACAGGACACTCAAATTATTGCAACCAATACAACAACAACAGATAGTGAGACAGGGATGAGTGAGAGAGGACAGGAGGGGTCAGAGTGTGAGTCTGCTGGCCACGGAAGCGGCGAAGGTGGAACTTGTTCTCACAACAGCTCTAGAGCTCAATCCTCATGTACTGAAGTGACCTTACAGAGCATGCTCAGTCGAAGTGATCTGGATCCCAGAGTACTTTGTAACACTGGTTGGGGGCAAACTCAGATCAAGCAGAGCACAGCCTGGGATTTGGAGGTGGACAGTAGCTCTGAATCAGGTCGAGACTGGACTGAGCATGCACAGATTGATATAAACAGCCCCGGCTGTCCTCAGTGGGCCAGGGATTTGCAGGGCCAGGAAAAGGGGGGCAGAAACCAGGGGATTGGGAGGAAAGGGGAGCAGAGTGAGGAGAAAATAGATAGTAAACAGGGTGCCTTACTAACAGGGAGAGGCAACAGCTGGGTGGAGGAGGTTGAGGATGAACAGGTAGGAAGGTGGGATGGGAATAGGAGAGATGGTGCCCAGCAGAGAGAAGGGGACAGGGGCAGTTGGGGCCTAGGAGACACTCAGTGGGGGGAAAACAAAGGTAGAGCTGCACAAAGTGAGAAGTCATGGGCTAATTCTGAGGATGAGGGATGGAGATGCAAGCAGCACCAGGGATGGGGGAACAACCGCCACCCGCAACATAACATAAACAACCAAGCCACCCAGAAAGGCCCACATCAGCAGCAACTACAGCAATCCCAGTCCCAGCTTACTCAACCAAGAGGCTCACAGGAGTCCAGGGATCTACCCTCAGGCCCAGTGGCATTGAACCAAAGCTCAGGATGGAAGCCCGGTCCCATCCCGCACATGTCTTCGGCAATTGAGCCAAGTGGTTGGGAGGACCCCTCACCCCAGTCCATTAGCAGGAAGATGGAGATTGATGATGGTACATCAGCATGGGGTGACCCTGCTCACTATGACAAGAGGTGTGTCAACATGTGGGACAAGAGCAACCTGCAGCAGAGGGGTCAGCCTTCTCAACAACAGCCAGAGCCCATGCCAGAAACCACCCTGACCAGCAGAGACAAAAACACAGGTTGGCACTGAACTGGGTGTAGATTGTTAGGATGTTAGACACAGTTAAGAGTATTTTTATTACTTTTATTTTTATTATTAAGGGTGGCAATATTTTGTAATATTCTCATGCTGTACCTCACTTATACTGCCTCTGTCATCAGCATGGGAACAGGGCACTGGTGCTTCTGAACAGGTCATGGACGACAGCACGGCAGGCTGGGGGAAGGCCTTTGATGCTCCCTCAGGCTGGAAGGATCCAGAGGAACCTAGAAAAGGGACAGGATGGAGTGGTTCCTGCTCCACTTCAGCCAAGACTGGTAAAAATGCTGGATGTGTCAAAACCTACTCTCTGAGATCTTTCTTCTCCAACCCTGTAACCCAAAGCTATAAAAAATTCAGTTGTTTAGTACCAGCCCTCATTCTGTTGATCCACCACTCTGATAATCTGAGCTCTAAGACATCTCCAGTCCTGCTTCTGGAGATGGATCTTCCTGAATGGTTTAACTCTACTGTTGGTGTACTGTCAAAGATCTACCAGCCTGTTGGGATGATCACTGAATGCCTAACTGTAAATTCCTGCCCTGCTCTTGGAGATCTGCTCTGTTAAGTTTTTTAAACCAATATAACACATTGGTAATATTATACACTATACACAGGGATTATATTACACTATACACACAGTATTATTGATTATGCACAGCTGGTCTGGAAATCTTGGTTTAGACCGCAACTTGCATCTGTATCTGCTTCCGTGTCCACAGGTTCAAAAACTATGCAAGATGGCTGGGGCGAAGAAGGTATAAACACTTCACGCCATTCCAGCTGGGAGGAGGAGGATAGTGGTTCAGGCATGTGGGGCAACAGGCCTCAGGACAACACTTCCTCCTTTTCTTCTGGGGTTTGGAACCAAGGTCAGGGTGGCAGGAGAACCGGAGCAAAGGTACATAGTGGTCTTGATTAAGCTCTCACACTGACTTGAGCTGGTAGTGTCTAGGTTTTAGCTAATTGTTTTACCATCATCTTTTAAATGTTCTCTTTTCCTGTAGGGTTCTCTGAAAGGAAATGTTGGGGGTTCCTGGACAGGTTCAGTAACTCGGCAGTTGTCTAACATGGGGATCTCGGTAACTCAAAATTGAGTGATGACTCTCTATCAGAGTTTAATTCGAATGCAAAGTTTTTATTTCCTGAATGTAAAGTGTGCACAAGAATTTGACTTGAACATACATCATATAACATTACTGTGACATGGTGTAGGTAGCTAACATAGATACTAAATAATGGTTTGGATTAGGACGAAGACGCTATCTCAGCATCAGATAGGAGCAGGAGAGGGATGAATGACTTCAATGGGGAGATGAGGAGGGGAGGAAGAGGAGGAGGAAGCTTTCGCTCACACAGCTCCAAGGAACCTGGCATGGTAGGACCTTACTCTTGCGTATAAGAGTTTATATAGTGTGTATGTGTATAAATAAAATGTGGCTGGATGAGGTGTTAAGGAGTTTTGAATTCATTGTACAATGGTACCTCGGTCCTCAACCACCCCTGTGTATGAATTTTCGGTATTCGATTTGAATTTTCGAGACAATTTGACCTCGGTGTACGAAAATATTTCAGGAACGCTGGTTCTTGTTTCATACAGGATTGCAACGAATAACGAGTTTTCATTTAAGGGGAGCTCAGCCCCCAGTGAGGGTATAATAGTAATAAATAAATAAAATAAAATAAAGGTTTGACTAAAGCCTTGTTCACATTTTAAGCCCGATTTGTAAATTAACGAGCTGGCCGACAGATCGGTCTGTGATCGTGGGAAAATCAGCGGGTGATCAGCGCTCGGCAATCTTTATGTGTGATCTACTCAACGACGCATCAAAGAGGCTCACTGACGCCTCAGACAAAATCCAGATATCTGACATGTTAAATATCTGGGACGGTCGGCCGACTCCACATCACGTGGTGTCAGTTGTAGCTACGACCTCCAGCCAATGAGAGAGCAAGTCAACAGAGTTGAGGTCACCGGAAGAAAAGCAGCAGCAGCAACATGGCTTCAAAAATAGTGTGGACACAACATTTATTTTAATAAATTAACATTTATTTAGAGCGAGACTCCTGCCGACGTCCATTTTCAAAACAAACCTCTACCGAAAGTCTCGCGTCATTTCCGGATCCACCTGTTGTGTGTGTTTTCGTGATAAAACGTGGTTTGGGGACGGCGTCGAGGCGTTGAGTGACACGGCGTTGTTGTCAGATGGTGTGGTGTGCGACGCCCTCTTGTGGATCATTTACGAAGCGTCGCGTAGTGTGAACACCACAAGGACAAAAAGACATACAGTGAAGTCATGTAGTCTGAACAGAAAAGCGATCTGCAGACGGTTAAAGTCTTGTGGTGTGACCAGGCCTTAACAGGGTAGGATGGTAAACTTATTGCAGCATTCCACTGTATTGCACAGATGTATTTGAGGACTGAACAAGCCAAATACGAGTCTTCCTGATCACACACACACACACACATACACACACCCTCTGATCCTCGATCTGTGACGCCGTGGTTTCTTCAGTAGGATTGAAGAACGCGCTGAAAGACGGGGAGGAAGTCTGCCACCGTTTTCATATGAAATTTAAAGGGGATTGAGGAGATCACCAATTTGTGTAGAGTTTAAGGAGAATCACAGAATTTTAGGAGGGCTGAGTAGAAATGTTAAAGCCCCTCTAAAAATGTCCTAGCGATGCCCATGCTCCATGCTTTCCATGTGGGGTACCCTGGAGTAGACAATAGAGACAAAGCAGTTTACACGGGTCATCTGTTCTGAAAGCATCATCTGTGAGTGCTTGTGTTAGAACCCCACACTATCTCTTGTGGTATAATTTCAGTAGCCATGTCTCCGAAAAAGGGGAAATCAGGCATCAGTGTTGCCAAGAGGAAAGTTGTGAGATCAACCATCGAGTTGAAACAGATTAATTAGTTTTACATTATTTTCTATGGGGAAAAATAATTTGGTTTTCGACCAGACTTTTGGAACTAATTAAGGTCGAACACTGTATTGCCAATATCATGAGCTCCATCATCAGTTAAATTAGTGAGACTGTTCCAGAAGCAGCCATGCAAGCCCAAGCCTTGACACTCTCACATCTTTCACAGATGAGCTCGTATGTTCTGGATTGAACAGATTCTTTATGTATCCATCCGCCCTTCCATAACTTTGAGGTTGATGATAGATAGATAGATAGATAGATAGATAGATAGATAGATAGATAGATAGATAGATAGATAGATAGATAGATAGACAGACAGACAGACAGACAGACTTTATTGATCTCATGAGGGAAATTGGAGAGATCTTGGTTCCAGAACAGAACAGCTCATTCTGTAGCTCAGGTCTGTGTTTCTTTGTGAATTCCAGTCTGGTGATTAGAGGTTTGCTTCTTGTGGTGTAGCTTTGATATTTCTTATTCATATGGTGGAATGATTCCTTCACACTGCCCTGAAATGAATCTATCGTGTCATATTCATCTCATTATCTCAAAACCAAATGTCGTCAGAATATAAAAAAAACACAAGAATTGTCCTTGTTGTTCCAAACTTCCTCTTGGGGATTAATACAGTCCTCGACTCAGGAGTTTTGGGGGGACGGTATGTGGCTTATTGACCACTGAATAATACTGCACTAAAATGAAAATGTTCTGACATTGCATGCCATCAGAGGTGGTGTCTTATCACACACTCCTATTTT
>NC_080721.1:16421049-16473549 GCF_019097595.1 Hemibagrus wyckioides | reverse complement strand
AGTTGTATAAAAACCCTTTGTATTTGATGAGCATGGCTCCTGTATCTCATGGGAGTTTGGTTATTTTGGTTCTCATGCTGGTTATGAACATGTGGTTAGTTTGGTGCTGTTAAGTGAGACCTGGAATCATGAGCTTCCTCCATGAGGATCATAGAACTGGCCACAAATGGAGCTTGATTCAGAAGTGTAAGTGCTATAGAGGATGGAGCATCTAGATGATGTGAGTGTTAAAGTTTTTTTCCTGGAGAACCTGTGACTGGGGTAAAAGGCCTTCCAGTATTCCAATAGAATTCTCCCAGATATTTTACTACTTACATTTTCCTTCCTTTTAGTCCATATATCAGTCTACAGGATGGATCTGTGGTAGAAGTCCAGGCTCACCCAACCCTTTCTGATCAAATCAGAGAGAAGGTTATGATGGAGTCCTCAAACAATGATCTGCTTCTGCCACAGGGCAGTTTTGGAAATGGTTTATAGAGGCACTGTGTGTAAACGCTCCAGAGTTGAAATGTATCAGGACTTGATGTACTGACTTCCCAGGTGTTTAATGGGTTTGTTTACTCAGGGTGTGAGTCTTCTGTCTAATCAAGTCACCTTATTTAATCTCTAAGGGTCAGATGGTTTGGATAATGGACCACTGGATGAAGAACACTTTTCTTACTCTGAATCTGGGTTCATTAGTGTTGCTGGTTACTCCAGGTGGGGTCCAAATGTGGTGATGGTTGAAGATGGTTCAGCTAAGGCAGAAAACTTTCAAAACAATGGTCTCTAAGTGCTTCTCTCCACAACAGTCCCATGTATCTCCAGGTGATGAGACTCCAACCAGAAGTAGGGCATCAGGAGGGAACAGGAAGGACTGGAGAGAAGAAGGGGTCAGCAACACTGGGAGCTCAGGAGTCACATGAGGAGAGACACAGAGAGAGACAGACTGAGATAGATTATTAGGTGAAATTAAACAGTTTGTTTGGGTTGGTTGTTCCTTGTCTAGGGGAAAGTCACTGGAAGAATCAGGGTTATTCCAGTCACCAGTGGCCTTCTAATTTATTAGACTACTTTTATAATAATAATAATTATTGATTTTATCAATTATGCAACAATTTGTTTCTTTTTCATTTTTAATTGATGCTTATAACAAATGATGTTTCTGAAACATACATACATGTGTGTTCTGTATGTGTGTGTGTGTGTGTGTGTAGATTGATAGCTCCACTCTGAAGACAATTTGCCTGCAGCACGGTCCACTGATGACCTTTAACCTCGGCCTGGCTCAGGGCAGCGCTCTGATTCGCTACTGCAGTCCTGAGGAGGCAGCCAAGGCCCAGAGCGCACTTCACATGTATACCTCATCACCTTTAACCTTTAACCTGCTTATCTGAACATCTCTGCAGTCTCAGTCTTCTCCTATCAGTACTAGATTATTATGTAATT
This sequence comes from Hemibagrus wyckioides, assembly GCF_019097595.1. NCBI lineage: Eukaryota > Metazoa > Chordata > Actinopteri > Siluriformes > Bagridae > Hemibagrus > Hemibagrus wyckioides. The sequence goes on along the minus strand of NC_080721.1, from coordinate 16,472,121 downwards.
TGTTAGTAGTGTAATATTCTTCTTCTCTGTAGTCTGTAATCTGTGTTAGATTATAATACACTCTAATTAGCACACAGCTCTGTATTATTAATATTAGGGGTTTAAACTAGACTCATCGTCTCTCTGTAGGTGTGTCCTGGGGAACACCACCATCTTGGCGGAGTTTGTGAGCGAGGAGGATGTGGCTCGTTACTTCACACATTCCCCGAGCAGAGAGACAGATGGAGAGACAGACAGAGAGACTGAGAGCGAGACAGGAGGAGGAGGGGCGACGAAGCTCGGCTGGGAGAACCTGGACGGAGCGGGACTCTCTCTGTTTAACCGGTGGAGCCACGGCCGAGGGGGCGGGATGTGGGGTGGGGTGCCGTCTGGTTACCATGGCAACAACAACCTGTGGGGTTCTCCTCAGGTTGAGGACAGAGAGCCTGGCTTGTTGCTGGGCAACCTGTTAGGAGGTGGGGCTGACACTTTGTGATGTGTGAGAGCTGAGTGATCATTTACACACACACACACACACAAACACACACACACACACACACTTGTGTATGAAGACTGGACTTGGTTTTCTCCATGTTCACACAGACAGTGATTTTATCTCCTCACATCATCTGAGTTGTGGTTCTTTATTCTCCAGTCTGAGTTCCTGAAGGTTTTACTGAGAAATCTCAGACATCATGCAGATTCACACTGAAGGAACAGAGCGAGAGGACGAGATGATAAACACCAAAAACAGAAATATTTAAAGGAGAGTTTCATCTCTGACAAACATTACAGATTTTAAGCAGCAGTCAGAAGTCTCCTGAAAATATCACTCTTACTATAAAAAAGCAGTAAAACTGAATTTCTACACAGAAAACTTCTTCAACAAAACTGTTTATTAATGAAGAGCTTAAAAAGATTAGACATGATCTCCATTCTCCTCAGAACCGGTCAGAACTGAGCCTGGATGATGCTGAGGTCACACCAACGTCCATACTGTAATTCACAGGAAATGTTTATTAAATCACATAAAACCTCCAAAAGGTAAAGGACATCTGCTGCTCCTGACCTCACCTTCTCCACTCCATCTTCTCTCATGGTTTAGATTTCTGTAGAAGTATTGATCTGTTCAGGAGTGCTGATGGTGAGACTGTGGGAGGTTCGGCTCATGGAGGAGAAGGTTCAACACGTCTGCTGTGATGCAGTGTCAGAGCTCTAGCTCTAGGAAACACACCAGAAGTCTGGAAGATCAAGATCCTTATTTCAGGAGAACTTCAGTGTGCTGTGAACTGCCTTTCCTTTCCATCCTCAGTCTAGTGATGAGGAATATTAATCACTATTAAACCTGCAGCTCATCTCCTCCATGGTTTCTGGACAGAGCTCTTCTCCAGGGCAGATTTATACAGCAGAGCAGTGGGAGGGTTAAGGGCCCTGCTCAAGGGCCCAGCAGAGGCAGTACACTGGTCCTGGGATTTGAACCCATGACCTTCAGATCAGTAGCCCAACCCCCTCTACAGCTCCACACCACTCCCTTCATTTATTCACTCCCTTCATTTATCCTCACACTGCTTTATACCAGGTTAGCCCCGCCCACTGCACATCATCACTCTGATTAGTTTACACTGACTCCACCCCCTGAAGGTGATCATCATCAGCCTGACTAGTAGTTGTGATCAGGGTGTGTGTGTGTGTGTGTGTGTGTGTGTGTGTGTGTGTGTGTGTGTGTGTGTGTGTGTGTGTGTGTGTGTGTGTGTGTGTGTGTGTGTGAGTGTGTATATAGTTTCATTTGCATGTGTGCACTTTACTGTTTGTGTAGCTGCTTTGCGAGAGTGTGTTGTGACTTGTTTGATCTTTGTACTCTACACACTGCTGTTTTCTGCTATGTGCTCTGTGTGTGTGTGTGTGAGTGTGTGTGTGTGTGTGTGTGTGTGTGTGTTTAGTGTACATTCATGTAGCCTTTTTTTAATCTGCAATAAGAGCATTTTAAATCCACGACTGTGTGACTGCATTTTCTGTGGTTTAAACAGAGGTGATGTAATTGTTTATGTATATCAGTGTGTGTGTGAGTGTGCGTGTGTGTGTGTGTATGTGTGTGTATGTGTGTGTATGTGTGTATGTGTGTGTGAGTGTGTGTGTGTGTGTGTGTAATATACAGTGTGTATCCTGTATGGAGTTTTTACAGAAGAGTTATTTAATAATAGACACATACAGCAGTGTAATAAACACTGAGACTTCTGCTTGAACTCTTTCTGGTCTGTTTCTCTCTCTCTATCTTTTACTGCTGACCTAAAGGTCACTTCCTGTCCAGTTCTCATGAATAACTTCAATGTTCACTTATTTACATCATGGACATTTTCCTACACTTTATTACTCTGAGCAGTGTGTGGATTATGAGGTCAGTTCACACTTCAGGTCAGTGTCTCTGTGCTACACAAACACCACACTGGTCAGATCTGTTCCACTGGTGGTCAGGGCAGAGGGGTGACTGGACTAGGTGCAGAGCAACAACTGGACCATAGTCAGTAATGACACTCTTACAGTCTTTACTAACATAAGCGTTATTTCCTCTGTGTTCTACAGTCTCTCTGTAGAAAGGCTTTTAACCGTCACTGAATTTATTGGCACCCTTCAGGAGAATGTAGGTTTGACTGCAGTTTGTGGAGCTCCCTGATTATTATTATTATTATTATTAGTTGTTGTTGAATGATATTTACGGTAAACCCGGGACAGTTTAAGCACAGTAATCAGGATCTCTGTAGCGCTACAGTATTCTTCAGAACAGTTTTCTTCTCTCTCATAGACAGCTCTCTGCTCTTCATGCTGGTTTATCATTTTATTAACAGATGCAGTCTTCACTGAAACTGAAGGCTAGAAGCAAGAGTAATCATTCAGAGTTATTAACAGTTTAACCCTCAGTGTACCAGGACTCACCTGGGGAACAGGAAACAAACTCAAGAACTGGCCTTAACTTAAAGTCAGTTCTTTATGTAGACAGCAGTATACATAAATACATCAGCAACACAGATAAAAACACATTTCTAATATGTCACTTAACAACATGATTGCAGCATGTACAAGGAAATTCTTTTTGTTTTGCACAAAGGGAGTTTAAATCTCCAGCCAGAAGGAAGCAGTTGAAATTCAGTACACAATGGAAGGGTAGCATCAGAAAGGACTAACTGACCCTTCTTACTCACCTTATGTTTGTCACCTTATCTGTGCTGGACACTCCTGTGTCCTGGGAATCAGTTTTTTTCAGTTTGACCAGTGAGGTTCTGAGCAGATTGACTTTAACAGAAACTTGCTGCTCTACAGATTCAGAGGAAAAAAAGTTGAAATTCAGTGAATATTTCAGTATTCAGTCACTAATGCTTTGGTGTGTGATGGACAGTTACAGTGTTTGTGCAGTAATCTGATTCTGCTTCACATTTACAAACTATGAAAAAGAAATGTTACTTGGTGACCGGTCAAATATCAACAATAAAAGTTGAGCTCTTGGGTGATTGTGTTGCTGTAGAACATCAGTAACGTTATTGTAGACTGCTGCTCAAGAGTTACTCATTACGTTAGCTCACTTAGCTAACTAAAACATAATGAGCCATACACCACATCATTAAGATTTATTCACATACACAATAAAATCCTTCAACACTGCGAGCTAACATTAGATTCATATTAAAGAAAATGGCCATTATGATTACCACAGGACGTGCTGACCTCTATGTTTACACAAATGTGATGTTGAATTTTGTAAAGATGAAATGGTATGTCACTGAGGCAGAGCAGGAATCTGAATATGAAAGAGTCCTAAAACAACTTAAAACTAATCCTGCAGGTTAGGCCACAGGTCATGGGTGTGCAGGTAGGTGGATGTGGTCAGGGTTTTCTTCCATCATAGGCTACAGTATTTCAGACAGTGACACTGCAGTGTTAATGCTCCACAGAACTATTTAGACTCACTGCATTTAATCAAACCAAAAAGAAAAGCTGTTTCAAAAATAATGCACTCGTTCTAGCTTGGTTTGCTGTAATTTTTTATTGTTTTTTTATATATACGAGTAAGGAGAGATGTGGGATAATGTATTGGAGTAGAAAGTACAATATGTTACTGTAAAATGTAGTGGAGTGAAAGTAAAAAGTCTCAAAAAATGTCTATGCTTTAGTACAGTACAGATACTGGAAAAAGTTACTTAAGTACAGTAACAAATTACATTTACTTCATTACTGACCACCACTGGTTTACATACCACACAATCTGAATGGTGCAAGAGTGTTTGCTCTGCAGATCATTACGGTATGCTGTGGTACATACACTGATAGGTTTGAATATGTCTCTTCTTTTATGCTGACTGATCTGAGGATTATTCTGCTGGGAAAAAGTCTGTCAGACACCAGCAGTGTGGGAAACTTCCTCCTGGGCAGATCTGTGTCTGAGACTGAAGATCCTCTACATTCAGTAACACTTCAGTGTGAGAGAGTTAGAGGACATGTGAAGGGAAGATACGTCACCATCATCAACACACCTCATCTGTTTGACCAGACCTTCTCATATCATCAGCTCACACACAGTATTACAGAGTGTGTGTCTCTATCAGCTCCTGGACCTCATGTCATAATGCTCATTGTATAGCCGGAGAGTTTCACTGAAACAGACAAAAGACGAGTGGACAGAATTTTCTCAGGTCTGTCTGAGGAGGCCCAAAAATACACCATGGTGCTAACTACAAAAACATAGCAAGTGTAGAAAATGTCATACAGGTCATTGCTGAATGTAATCACATGCATTTAGAGTTCAGTAAGTGCAGCCAGGCATTTCAAAGATTGGAGAATTTCAAGACTGGAGTGTGTTGTGTCAGCTCTCTCAGCTCTGTCTCTCTCTGGGTCAAAACATGTTACTTTAAATGGCAATTATTTTGATAATCGGTTAAGCTATTATTTTTTAATTATTCTGTTAACTCTAATACATTTTATACAAAAAAATATTTATTCAGGAAAGTGTTTCTTTGTAGCGTTTTAATGAAAGAACACTACTGCAGAGTTTGTAACAGACTTAAATCCAGAAATACAACAGATAATGTTCAGATATTCTCTTACATTAAATATTATCAGGTGTTAAATGGAACAGCACAAAACTAACAAAAAGCATTCTACACAGTTATTGGATCTGCACACTTCTGTACAACTTTATTATATGCAACTATATACAAAATATTACAAAAAAGTGTGTCTCTCTTTAAGCCCTGTTTTGATCTGAATAGACAAATTAGACAAATGCAACATCAGAATAAATAAGTTAGAGAAAGGAGCAGTGGAAATGTATTACATTTATTATATTTATATTCATTTATATAATGATATTCATTATATAAATGAATATAAACATAATAAATATAGTACATTTCCACTGCTCCTTTCTCTAACTTATTTATTCTGATGTTAAATTAATTTTTCCAAGTGTGCATGCAAGGTGGATCATTTTTAGTGTCTGGAATCAACTCTAATGTTTTGCACTGACTTATTTTGCAAAGCCTACAATTACTGAATCGACTCTTTTTGTGATCGATTTACAAAAAATGTATTTAAATAACTGTGACACTGCTCTGTACTGCATGACAGGAACTGTGATTTGAAGTGAGAAAAATTGTTCTTGTAAATATATCACTCATTTAATACTGAGTAACTAATAGAATGTTCTTTTTCAACACACGGTGTTATCATTAAAACTACTGATTTGTAAGCTACACTTATCATCAGAAGTCATGTGTTTATACGCAAACAGCATATTGTTCTGCATTTTGACCATTAGAATATCTGCTGTAATTACATTTGCTGGAAATTTAACTTGTTAGATTTGTTAAATATGGAGAGATTAAAGTCAAATTAGAACAACTCCTGTGAAATTATAATAATAGTTCTATTATCTCTATTCATATATGAGTTAATACTCAGAGATAAGTGATTGTTCTTGTTTTTGTTTTTTTTGTTTTTTCAGATTTATCAAAAATCCCAGACACACTCAGGATAGTTCTGTTGGGGAAGACTGGAGTTGGGAAGAGTGCATCAGGAAACACCATCCTGGGGAAAGACGTATTTAATGAAGACCTGTCATTTGAGTCAGTTACCACTGTGTGTCAGAAAGAGACAGCAGAGATCAGAGGGAGACAGATTACTGTGATCGACTCTCCAGGACTGTTCGATACTAATACTGATAATGAAGAAACCAGGAAAGAGATTGTTAAATGTATCTCAATGGCAGCTCCTGGACCTCATGTGTTCCTGCTGGTGCTGAAAATAGGACAACGCCTTACAGAGGAGGAGACAGAGGCAGTGAAAATCATAGAAAAGACTTTTGGTAAAACATCTAACATGTACACCATCATCCTCTTCACTGGAGGTGATTATCTAAAACAGAAGACAATTGAACATCAAGTGGAAAAGGCTGGGGATAATTTAAGGACACTTATCTCTGAGTGTGGGAACAGATATCATGTTTTCAACAACAATGAAAAACACAGCAACATCCAGGTCCTGACTCTCCTGGATAAGATTGATGACATGGTGGCACTGAATGGAGGAAGCTACTACACTAATGAGATGTTCCAGCAGGTGGGAATGAAGAAGTGCTGCTCTGAAACAACGGCTCCAAGAAAGGTAAATAATCTCACAACACTTAACATCTTAGCTTCTCAACATCCATCAGACCGACTTCTTTATTTCTGTCTGGTGTTCAGCATCTGGTGTTTACAGGTTTACTCTGAATGTCAGTTAGAGAAAAATGAAATCTCATTCAATTTCAATTTACAATCTGATCAATTTAAATTTTTTCCACCAGGTTAAAATAAATAGTTAAAATAAATAAAGCTAAAATAAAAAGGCAGCTTATATTAATAAGGCATAACATTAAATCCATGAATAGGTGATGTCTTCTTGCAAAAGTATTCACACCCCTGACCAGTTACTGGATTATAAAAGGTACATTGAAATTTCATTATGTTGAAATTTTATATTAAAATACTGAAGCTAAATGATTGTAAAGAGCCATTGTAACAAAATATTTTAAGAAGAAATACACAATTACTTTACCGTTGTCATCTAACTGGGAATTATAATAATATTTGTTACATTTTCTGGATAAAAGCCGCACTGTTGAAGTCTCACTGGTTAGGCTGTGAATCTGAAAGCAAATAGAATAAGAATTCTACAGAAGTTATAGAAAAAGTGAAACATATGCTTTGATTAGGGAAAGGGTACAGAAAACAATATCTAAGTGTTTGATATCTCAGTGAACACATGTAAATAATAAGAGTTGGAAGGTGCCGCTCACCATCCAGGCACTGCCAAGACAACAAGAAGGAGATTTTTTTCATTTTTGATTGGCTGGGAGTGCAGAAATGGTGCATCAGTCAACCATAGCAAAAGCACTGCATAATGATGGTTTGTATGGGTGAGTGACAAGAAAGAAGCCATTCCCTAAAAATACCATTTGAAAGCACATCTGGAATTTGCCAGAAAACATGAGTCATACAGCTGTGATGTGAAGAAAGGTTTTCTGGGCAGATTTAGCCAAGATAGAGCATTTTGGCCCAAACCCAAAGCACTATGTGTGGTACAAACCTTAAACTTCCCATGTCTCAAGCCACAGCATCCCTTTAGTGAAGCATGGTGGTGCAGCATCATGGAGTAGCTTCTCTTCAGCAGGGACCAGGCTTCTTGTTAGAATTAAAGGAGGAATGGATGGAGAAAAAAGAAATACTCTAAGAGAACCTGCTTCAGTCTGCTAAAAAAACTGAAGCTTTGCATAATATTCACCTTTCTTCAGAGAATGATCTCAAGCACAAGGCCAAAGCTTTAATATTGTATTTAATATTGTATTCAGTTTAATACATATGGAGGCAATCTATTTCAGTTTTTAAGTGTTTCCCAACATGAATACAATGTAAAAATAGTTTAAGTTTCAAATTTGAGTTTAAGTTTCAGGGTTTTAAAATAAAATAACAAAGGTGGAGGTAAATGCTGCTCAGTTGTTTCAGTTCTGCTGATTGACTTGTTCAGTCTGAAACCTTCCACTTTCCCCCTGATGGAGTCCTTTGTTTAGTGTCAGTGGGTTGATATTGAGATATGTCTGCTACTGATGCTCTGTAAAGCCTTCATAACGCCTCTAATCTGAGGTGCTGTTAATTGGTGATTTCTAAGGCTGGTAACTCTAAATGAACTTCTCCTCTGCAGCAGAGGTCAGTTTTGGTCTTGTTCCAGATAAAAATTCCTTATCTGTAAGCCATAATCATCACAATTTCAAGAAATAAACGCTTGAAGTATTTCACTCTATGTGTAATGAATCTATATAATATATGGGTTTCACTTTCTGAACTGAGTGACAAAAAATATTGACCTTTTTCATGATATTCTAATTTTTTGAGATGTACCTGTAGTAGGTTCACCAGATTAGTGTCCATCTCATCACCCTGTCATGCTCTTTCTTATCTTTATCTTGTATTAGGAAATCTTGCCACAACCTGAACATCTGTACCACTGCTTCAAGGTGCATTTATCCAAAGCAGAAACACATTGTCCTCTAATTCACTCCATCTACTTGGGTAAAATACCAATATCTTTATACAATCTAACCAAAATGAAATGGGTATATAAAAAAATTAAAATGAATATATGGCATGGAAATCAAGGAGAAGTGTAAGGACAGAACTATGGCAGAGATTTCAACATTTCCTCACACATGGTGGATAGCCTGTGATAGAAACTAAAAAAAATCCTGTAAATAGAGATCAGAATGTTAATGAGAATAATGTTATTAAGTTTGGATGTTGTTTTTTCTCTACATGAATAAAGATCACTTCACTGACTGAAGGAGCGTTCCAGTCAAAAGGCAGCTAACTTAATAGACAGATTCTTTAAAGCCACCAGCCTCATTAAGCAGCATTATAACCTCAGCAGGAACCTCAGCAGGCGGCATGTTCAGGACAGATTTTAGTGTCACTATGCATCACCATCACCTTTAGCACACTGAGCTTCCGAAGTCTGTTCCTTTATTATTGCTCACTAATTTCATTGTAATGTGTAGGGTTATGCAACAAAATTTGAATTTTGAAATTTAATTTAGCTCACAATGGATTTTCAACTAGTGGCTACTATTTTCTTGCATTATAGGCTGATTGGCATCTCTTAATCATCTGTGGTGTGTAAATGGGTTGGTGTGTGTGTGTGATTGTGCCCAGCAGTAGACTGGAATCATGTCCAGGGTATACTCCTGGGATAGGCTCCAGGTTCACCACAGCCCACTAGGATAAGTGGTCTATGGATGTATTTAATTAAAGTCTCCAAAGCATGACTGCAAAAAGAATAGGAAGCCTTTATTTATCACATATACATTACAGCACAGTTTCTTCACATATTCTAGCTTAGGAACTTGGGGACAAAGCACAGGGTCAGCCATGACACAGCAACCCTGGAGCAGAGAGGGTTAAGCACCTTACTCAATGGTCCAGCAAAAGTTATGGAACCAAATGAACCTCTACCTAACTGATGAAAAGGCCAAAGTGTGGAGGAAGAAAGATCTGTTCATGATCCAGAACATACAAATCTTCCAATGTTCCAATCAACTCAGAGCCTTAAACACTCAAGCTACCACTGTCCACAGTGCTTAGAGTCTCCTGAGTTAATTATATTCCTTTCTGTAACAACAGTAAAATACAGATTCTTAAGCCTCAATAAATTAGTTAAAAATTTTCAATTTTCAAAAAATATATATTTTTTAGAAACTTAGTAACCTAGATCAGTCAAACCGGGAACAGTCAAACCGAGAACAGTCAAACCCAGATCAGTCAAACCAAGATCAGTCAAACCCAGAACAGTCAAACCAAGATCAGTCAAACCCAGAACAGTCAAACCCAGAACAGTCAAACCCAGAACAGTCAAACCCAGAACAGTCAAACCAAGATCAGTCAAACCCAGGCCATGTCTGAAGCTCTAACTCCAATGGTGGCTTTCTTCAGGCTTGGCTTTGTATCTTCATCCAAGTCTCAGCTGATGAACAGCTTGATCAATGAGAAACATCACACATTCTTCCACAGACACTGTCCAGGAATCAGCAAGATCCGGCTCCTGATGGATGGAGTGGTGGAGATTGCATGGTTCTGACAATTTACAGTAAGTTGTGTAAGTGTAATGATTTAAATTATATCTGTCCCTCTCTCTCTGTCTTTCTCTCTTGACCCCACTCCTGAGCTCCCAGTGTTTGCCAGTTTCCAGTATGACCACTGCCTCTACCCCTGGTCAGAGTCTCTTCATTTGGTGGTGCTCACTGATGCTGTGGATGGATCTGTGTGGACAGCCTGTGACCCAGGAGACAGCTGTGGACAGAGACACTTGGGGACTTGCACACCATCACAGATCTGCCATTACATCTGTCAGTTTGTGACAGCAAGGAATTAGTTTTGGTGCTGTTTCTTTTATAAGGTGTTTTATACCATTAAACATTCCTTTTTATTAGAAACTTTACACTTCATGGGTTTTAGTAAAAATATTTGTAATATAATTAAGAAGTTCTACACTGACATTTATAGCTCTGTATCCTGAAAGCCTGGGACATCTAATTTCTCCAAAATTATTCATTTTGACTGCACAATTATAGGCATTTCTCATCAATGCTCATCAATAACGACCCTGAATTACAAAGTATAGCAATTTTACCAAAGAATTTAAACTCAGTTCATGGATGACACAGCTATGATATTAAGTGATAAATCTACAGTAGCTGAAGCGCTCAGGACTATTTCACTGTTCCCCCATACATCAGGACTATTTCACTGTTCCCCCATACATCAGGACTATTTCACTGTTCCCCCATACATCAGGACTATTTCACTGTTCCCCCATACATCAGGACTATTTCACTGTTCCCCCATACATCAGGACTATTTCACTGTTCCCCCATACATCAGGACTATTTCACTGTTCCCCCATACATCAGGACTATTTCACTGTTCCCCCATACATCAGGACTATTTCACTGTTCCCCCATACATCAGGACTATTTCACTGTTCCCCCATACATCAGGACTATTTCACTGTTCCCCCATACATCAGGACTATTTCACTTTTCCCCCATACATCAGGACTATTTCACTTTTCCCCCATACATCAGGACTATTTCACTGTTCCCCCATACATCAGGACTATTTCACTTTTCCCCCATACATCAGGACTATTTCACTGTTCCCCCATACATCAGGACTATTTCACTGTTCCCCCATACATCAGGACTATTTCACTGTTCCCCCAAGCATCAGGACTATTTCACTGTTCCCCCATACATCAGGACTATTTCACTGTTCCCCCATACATCAGGACTATTTCACTGTTCCCCCATACATCAGCACTATTTCACTTTTCCCCCATACATCAGGACTATTTCACTGTTCCCCCATACATCAGGACTATTTCACTGTTCCCCCATACATCAGGACTATTTCACTGTTCCCCCATACATCAGGACTATTTCACTGTTCCCCCATACATCAGCACTATTTCACTTTTCCCCCATACATCAGGACTATTTCACTGTTCCCCCATACATCAGCACTATTTCACTGTTCCCCCATACATCAGGACTATTTCACTGTTCCCCCATACATCAGGACTATTTCACTGTTCCCCCATACATCAGCACTATTTCACTTTTCCCCCATACATCAGGACTATTTCACTTTTCCCCTGAGCATCAGCACTATTTCACTTTTCCCCTGAGCATCAGGACTATTTCACTTTTCCCCTGAGCATCAGGACTATTTCTATCTTCAGGTGCAGAATTCCTAAATTTTAAACAGATTTAACCCTGTAGTGGATGTATGGGTTGGTGGTGGCTCAAGTGGTAAAGGCTCTGGGTCGTTGACCGGAAGATCGGGGTTCAAGCTGCCGCCTTTGGGCCCCTGAGCAAGGCCCTCGACCCTCCCTGCTCCAGGGGCACTGTATCATGGCTGAACCTGCGCTCCGACCCCAACCCCCAAGGATGGGATATGTGAAGGAAGAATTTCACTGTATAGTAATGTATACATGACAAATAAAGGTTATTTAACTTATGTGTATGTGTTCTGCAATACAACAGATAAAACATTAACACATGCTTTTATGTCCTTTACCTGCAGGATTGTGGTTATATATGAACACGATTACATGTAACACACAGTTCTCATTATAAACCTGTGACTTTTAAAAGGTTATATTTCCAGTCTTTACCTGAATGTGACATTTTCTGACAAACCTCCGTGTCAGAGTTCTCCAGATCAGATCAGAGTAGCTGTTTACTTCCTGAATGAATCTTTCAGGTAATTGAATCGCTGAATCGTTTAGGTAAATGAATCACTGAATCATTTAGGTAAATGAATCATTCCCCTTCACTTCAGTCCTGTCTGTAAATCATGTGAGTACTTTAGCAGCTTTCTACTGATTCCAGCAGAATGAGGATGTGGAGGAACAGGTCTGTGGTTGGACTTTTTGAACAAATCCACCCTTTACTCAGAGTCTGAAGGAGAGATAGACATTACTGGGAGACTGGAGTCGAACTGGTAACAGTCGAGGATCTGAATCAATGATTCGTTTAATTCATCACAGAAACTTTTCGGGTAAATAATGGAAAAAGTATATATTTTATCAATAAAACAAGACCCTGTTTCCTCACTGTCTAACACTGTCCTTTTACACAGAGTTGGTGTTATGTGTACTGTCTGTCTGCACTGTTCTTGTCTTGTCTTGTCATCCTGTGCACTTATGTTGTACGTTTAGTTTTTTAAAGAATTGCACCTTGTAGTAATAGTTATCTCTATGTTTATCTCTATGTTTATCTCTATGTTTATCTCTATGTTTATCTCCATGTCTGTCTCTATGTTTATCTCCATGTCTGTCTCTATATTTATCTCTATGTTTATCTCTCTGTCTGTCTCTATGTTTATCTCCATGTCTGTCTCTATGTTTATCTCTCTGTTTGTCTCTATATTTATCTCTATGTTTATCTCTGTCTGTCTATATGTTTATCTCTATGTCTGTCTCTCTGTTTATTTCTCTGTCTGTCTCTATATTTATCTCTATGTTTATCTCTATGTCTGTCTCTATGTTTATCTCTATGTCTGTCTCTATATTTATCTCTATGTTTATCTCTATGTCTGTTTCTATGTTTATCTCTATGTCTGTTTCTATGTTTATCTCTATGTCTGTCTCTATGTTTATCTCTATGTCTGTCTCTATATTTATCTCTATGACTCTCTATGTTTATCTCTCTGTCTGTCTCTATATTTATCTCTGTCTGTCTCTATATTTATCTCTATGTCTGTCTCTATGTTTATTTCTCTGTCTGTCTCTATATTTATCTCTATGTTTATCTCCATGTCTGTTTCTATGTTTATCTCTATGTCTGTCTCTATGTTTATCTCTATGTCTGTCTCTATATTTATCTCTATGTCTGTCTCTATGTTTATCTCTATGTCTGTCTCTATATTTATCTCTATGTTTAGCTTTATGTCTGTCTCTATGTTTATCTCTATGTTTAGCTCTATGTCTGTCTCTATGTTTATCTCTATGTTTATCTCTATGTCTGTCTCTATGACTCTCTCTATGTTTAGCTCTATGTCTGTCTCTATGTTTATCTCTATGTCTGTCTCTATGTTTATCTCTATGTCTGTCTCTATGTTTATCTCTATGTTTAGCTTTATGTCTGTCTCTATGTTTATCTCTATGTTTAGCTCTATGTCTGTCTCTATGTTTATCTCTATGTTTATCTCTATGTATGTCTCTATGTTTATCTCTATCTCTGTCTCTATGTTTATCTCTATGTTTATCTCTATGTATGTCTCTATGTTTATCTCTATCTCTGTCTCTATATTTATCTCTATGTTTATCTCTATGTTTATCTCTATCTCTGTCTCTATGTTTGTCTCTATGTTTATCTCTATGTTTATCTCTATGTCTGTCTCTATATTTATCTCTATCTCTGTCTCTATGTTTATCTCTATGTTTATCTCTATGTATGTCTCTATGTTTATCTCTATCTCTGTCTCTATATTTATCTCTATGTTTATCTCTATGTTTAGCTCTATCTCTGTCTCTATGTTTGTCTCTATGTTTATCTCTATGTTTATCTCTATCTCTGTCTCTATATTTATCTCTATGTTTATCTCTATGTTTATCTCTATGTCTGTCTCTATATTTATCTCTATCTCTGTCTCTATGTTTATCTCTATGTTTATCTCTATGTATGTCTCTATGTTTATCTCTATCTCTGTCTCTATATTTATCTCTATGTTTATCTCTATGTTTAGCTCTATCTCTGTCTCTATGTTTGTCTCTATGTTTATCTCTATGTTTATCTCTATGTCTGTCTCTATATTTATCTCTATGTCTGTCTCTATGTCTGTCTCTATGTCTGTCTCTATGTTTATCTCTATGTTTATCTCTATGTCTGTCTCTATATTTATCTCTATCTCTGTCTCTATGTTTATCTCTATGTTTATCTCTATGTATGTCTCTATGTTTATCTCTATCTCTGTCTCTATATTTATCTCTATGTTTATCTCTATGTTTAGCTCTATCTCTGTCTCTATGTTTGTCTCTATGTTTATCTCTATGTTTATCTCTATGTCTGTCTCTATATTTATCTCTATCTCTGTCTCTATGTTTATCTCTATGTTTATCTCTATGTATGTCTCTATGTTTATCTCTATCTCTGTCTCTATGTTTATCTCTATGTTTATCTCTATGTCTGTCTCTATATTTATCTCTATGTCTGTCTCTATGTCTGTCTCTATGTCTGTCTCTATGTTTATCTCTATGTCTGTTTCTATGTTTATCTCTATGTCTGTCTCTATATTTATCTCTATGACTCTCTCTATGTTTATCTCTATGTCTGTCTCTATGTTTATCTCTATGTCTGTCTCTATGTTTATCTCTATGACTCTCTCTATGTTTATCTCTCTGTCTGTCTCTATATTTATCTCTATGTCTGTCTCTATGTTTATCTCTATGTCTGTCTCTATGTTTATCTCTATGTTTATCTCTATGTCTGTCTCTATGTTTATCTCTATGTCTGTCTCTATGTTTATCTCTATGTTTATCTCTATGTATGTCTCTATGTTTATCTCTATCTCTGTCTCTATATTTATCTCTATGTTTATCTCTATGTCTGTCTCTATGTTTATCTCTATGTTTAGCTTTATGTCTGTCTCTATGTTTATCTCTATGTTTATCTCTATGTCTGTCTCTATGTTTATCTCTATGTTTAGCTTTATGTCTGTCTCTATGTTTATCTCTATGTTTATCTCTATGTATGTCTCTATGTTTATCTCTATCTCTGTCTCTATGTTTATCTCTATGTTTATCTCTATGTATGTCTCTATGTTTATCTCTATCTCTGTCTCTATATTTATCTCTATGTTTATCTCTATGTTTAGCTCTATCTCTGTCTCTATGTTTGTCTCTATGTTTATCTCTATGTCTGTCTCTATGTTTATCTCTATCTCTGTCTCTATATTTATCTCTATGTTTATCTCTATGTTTAGCTCTATCTCTGTCTCTATGTTTGTCTCTATGTTTATCTCTATGTCTGTCTCTATGTCTGTCTCTATGTTTATCTCTATGTTTATCTCTATGTCTGTCTCTATATTTATCTCTATGTCTGTCTCTATGTTTATCTCTATGTCTGTCTCTATGTTTATCTCTATGTCTGTCTCTATGTTTATCTCTATGTTTATCTCTATGTCTGTCTCTATGTTTATCTCTATGTCTGTCTCTATGTTTGTCTCTATGTTTATCTCTATGTTATAGCTCTATTTTCATCTCTATGTTTATCTCTATGTGTCGCTCCATGTTTATCTCTATGTTTATATTGTGGGAGATAATTTTGTAATTGAGGATATATGTATGAGGTGTGTGTTTGATGTAGTGTGAAATAATCAGGGGGACAGCAGGAGTGAGTTCTCAGGTAAGGTTTATTCGTTAGGTCGTTTGAGCTTAAGAACAATATAAGGTTTAACACGGCATTTTGGCCTGTCACGGGCCTTGCACACAGGCTGCAAGGGCTTTGGAGAACAAATAGTTGTATCAATGATGTCAGTCTGGCAGGCTTTCTCTGCGGTACCAGGCTTTCCAAACTTGGACCAATCAATGGCAGAGACGCACCCTAGATTATTATAGTCAATCTTCGCTCCACTGGTACCTTGAGCGGCAGTGAGCTCATCATGAAGTAAACGCAGCACGTGCTGGATGGCAATGGTGGTACCAGGCGAAATATCTAGAGTACATACGTAGAAGACAGTGGATAAATCAGAAAAGCCGTGAAGCGTAGAGTGTAATAAAAGAAAGGGTGTTGGCCCCTGAAGGACTGAGAACTTACCCATGCTGTCTCCTGAAGAAGAATGAGGTGTTGGCGAGAGTGAGGCCGAAGACAATCCCACTGGTGGGGGCGGAAACGCCCAATTTTTAATATAATGATTCAGGAAAGTTTAATTATAATGGTATTCGAAAAGTTGTAAATTCAAAGATAATGGTGTAAAAAAGAATCTAAAAGGTCTAAAAAAGAAAGATGGGTGGGATTGTCTAGGCAAAGAACCAGTGACGTGTTGCATTGAGAAGATAAGGGAAATGTATATAAAGGCTGTAGTTGGAGTTCCCTGGGGAGAGGTTGTTGGGACGTTCATGTGTGAGCATCTCAATTCTTGTGTCAGCGCTGATTACAAAATAAAATCTCTTATCTGCAGCCATCTAGTCTGCTTGATTGGCTTATTTAGTTTTGAGGCCTTACTAACTATGAGTCTCACTCAGACTGAGCTGTCGGGTCGGTGTGGAGCTGGAGTCAGATTTTAGTAGTGAGTACAGTAGATTTTTATTCCACATTGTTTTGGTGACCCCGACGTGATATTAAAGAAAACGAGATTGGCACAGAGAGAACAGCAGAGCCCCAGACCCGGGACCTGAGGCTGCGGCCGCCGCCCACAGACCAGACACGGGATCCAACTAGGACAGAGGTAAGGCAGAAGCCTGTTTAACCGAATTTCTGCATTAGTTGTGTGTGGTCTGGGGAGGCGGAGGCGCTCGGCCCAGGGACGGATCAGCTCTGCTCCAACCCATTGAGGCAGAGAAGCAGAGTGAGTGTGAGTTAAAACCACATAGAGTGACATGATAAATTGCATGTTTTGTATTGAAAAGACTAGATGATGTCAGATGTATGAATGTGTAAAGGCCTGTATGATCGAAAGTCCTGGTGGGTTCCAGGTGGTATGAGAGAAATTCCTGTGAAAAAGACCTTATTTGGACGCAAACGGAGCGTTTAGTAGCAGAATAGTAAGTTCTGTGAACGTGAACACCGTCACTGGAAAAAGAAAAATAAGTGTCAAGTAGCAGGTGATAAGAGAGAAGAGTAAAATTCCTGGATCCGGGTGGTAGTGAAAGGAAAGAAGAGAGGAAAAGAGAAATATAGTGAAAATTCCCGGATCTAGGTGTAAGAGAAATAAGAGATAAAGAGAATATAAAGAGAAAAAGCGCTGAATAGAAAAGTCTTGGATCCAGGCGGTAGGAAAATAAAGAAAAAAACAAAGAATAAGGAGAGGCCCGCTGTCGGCCTTTGTCTGTTGTCTGTCCTGATTGTATTGCATGCAGTGTGTGGGTGTGTTGAGTGCGAGGGGCTGTGTGAGTGTGAGTGCATGAGGAAAATAAATGGTGATTGGATGTGCGCACTGTAAATAGCACTGTATTAACCTTTTGTCTACTAACACTATTACTGTGAGAGTATAGGAAAACCAGTGTGTACATGCATGCACACTGATATGGAATGTGATATATGAAACAGGTGGGGATGATAGGGCTGAAGTTGAAAAGGAACTGCAACAGAGTGGGAAAATAAGGCAGAAGTCTTTGTGAGAGTAAAGGAATCACTGTGCATGGATGTAATCATACTAAGGTTTGATATATATGTTTTAGAGGTGCACTACGTGAGAAATGAAGGAAAAGTAAGGGTAGTGATGGTGTGGACCAGAATAGTCTTTAGAATAAATCTTATAGTGAAGCGGGCAACCACATACCGTAAGTGAGGACCTAGTGCCAAGTGTGAGCTAATGTTTCACCTCAATTTGGTGTGCGCTCATTGAAACAATAGAATACGTGTATCTGTCGCAAGTATAATTGTTCCACCCTCTACTGACGTGAAAGTGTGGTTTGACATCCATGGGGTCCAGGTGAAGATGTAGCATACTGTAGGAAACTACTGCTCCTGAATGGTGGAAGTGTTTGTATCCGCCTACACGGGACGACACCGTGTGAGTGCTTACTTCACCGTTCCGGAGGAACTAAGTGAGGAAGTTCCCAATATTAAGATTCAAGATTCAAGAAGCTTTTATTGTCATTTCAACCACATACAGCTGGCGCAGTACATAGTGAAATGAAACAGTGTTTCTCCAGGACCTGGTGCTACATAAACATACAACAACAAGTTCAATACAAAACAACAAACAACACCACAGAGCTAGGACAGAAGTTTGTCTTAGCCACGTAAAGTGCACAGTGTGCAGCTAGGTGCAGACAGAGCATAGACAAGACAGTGCAAAAAAGACAATAAATACAATAAAGACAACACAAAAGAACACAGGACACTTAGCGCTGATAAGAAATAAAAGAACGTGTACTGGAATGTAAGTGAAATAAAATAGATAATGTGAAATGATGTAGAAAAAAAGTATTGTGCAAAAATATTGTGCAAAAATACACAGCAGCGGTTGAGGTAGTGCAAATAGAATAAACATAAATATAACTATAGCAGCGGATGACAGGTAGAGGTAGTGCAGTAAGTAATGAACAATATAAATTATGTGTGTGTGTGTGTGTGTGTCCACACAGTCAAGAGAGAGTGTGTGTATCTGTGTGTGAGAGAGACAGAGAGTTAGTATACAGTTCAGTCCTGAGTGAGAGTGTGTGTGTGTGTGAGAGAGTGTAGAACAGTTCAGTCCTGAGTGTGTGTGTGTGTGAGAGTGGAACAGTTCAGTCCCGGGTGTTGAGGAGCCTAATGGCTTGAGGAAAGAAACTGTTACACAGTCTGGTTGTGAGGCCTGAATGCTCCGGTACCTCTTTCCAGATGGCAGGAGGGTGAAGAGTGTGTGTGAGGGGTGTGTGGGGTGTGTAAGAGTGTGTGTGTGGGGTGTGTGTGAGGTGTGTGTGGGGTGTGTAAGAGTGTGTGTGAGGGGTGTGTGGGGTGTGTAAGAGTGTGTGTGAGGGGTGTGTGGGGTCAGCCACAATGCTGTTGGCTTTGCGGATGCAGCGTGCGGTGTAAATGTCTGTGATAGAGGGGAGAGAGACTCCGATGATCTTTTCAGCTGTCCTCACTATCCCCTGAAGGGTCTTGCGATCCAAGACGGTGCAGTTCCCAAACCAGGCAGTGATGCAGCTGCTCAGGACGCTCTCGATGGTCCCTCTGTAGAACACAGTCAGGATGGGGGAGGGAGATGGGCTTTACTCAGCCTCCTCAGGAAGTAGAGGCGCTGCTGGGCTTTCTTGGTGATGGAGCTGGTGTTGAGTGACCAGGTGAAGTTCTCCGCCAGATGGACACCAAGGAATTTGATGCTCTTGACGATCTCCACAGAGGAGCCATCGATGGACAGTGGAGAATGGCCACTCTGTGCTCTCCTGAAGTCAACAACCATCTCTTTGGTCTTGTCGACGTTCAGAGACAGGTTGTTGGCTCTGCACCAGGCTGTTAGATGTTGCACCTCCTCTCTGTAAGCTGACTCGTCGTTCTTGCTGATGAGACCCACCACGGTCGTGTCATCAGCGAACTTGATGATATGATTAGAGCTGTGCATTGCTGCACAGTCGTGAGTCAGCAGAGTGAACAGCAATGGACTGAGCACACAGCCCTGAGGAGCTCCAGTGCTCAGTGTGGTGGTGCTGGAGATACTGTTCCCGATCCGGACTGACTGAGGTCTCCCAGTCAGGAAATCCAGGATCCAGTTGCAGAGAGAGGTGTTCAGGCCCAGGAGACTCAGCTTCTTAATCAGCTGCTAAGGGATGATTGTGTTGAATGCTGAACTGAAATCTATGAACAGCATTCGAACGTAGGAGTCTTTGCAGTCCAGGTGTGTGAGGGCCAGATGGAGGGTTGTGGTGATGGCGTCTTCCGTGGAACGGTTAGGACGATACGCAAACTGCAAGGGGTCCAGCGAGGGTGGTAGCTGTGACTTGATGTGCCTCATGACGAGCCTCTCGAAGCATTTCATCACGATTGGTGTGAGTGCAACGGGACGGTAGTCATTGAGGCAGGAAACCGTGGACTTCTTTGGCACAGGGACGATGGTCGTTGTCTTGAGGCACGTTGGGATGATGGAGCTGCTCAGCGAGATGTTGAAGATGTCAGTGAAGACATCTGCTAGCTGCTCCGCACACTCCCTGAGAACTCTGCCAGGAATATTGTCAGGTCCAGCAGACTTCCGTGGGTTAACTCTGTATAGAGTTCTCTTCACGTCAGCCGTGGTGAGACAAAGCACTGGGTCATTAGGAGGAGGGATGGTCTTCCTCGCTGTTGTGTTGTTCTGTGCCTCAAACCGAGCGTAGAAGTCGTTCAGCGCATCTGGAAGGGAGGCGTCACTGTCACAGGCAGGTGAAGTTGTCCTGTAGTTGGTGATCGCCTGAATGCCCTGCCACATGCGCCGGGAGTCTCTGCTGTTCTGGAAGTGGCCATGGATCCTCTGGGCGTGTGCACACTTCGCCTCTCTGATGGCTCGGGACAGTTTGGCCCTTGCTGTTTTTAAGGCCGCCCTGTCCCCCGATCTGAAGGCAGAGTCTCTCGATTTCAGGAGAGCACGCACTTTCGCAGTCATCCACGGCTTCTGGTTGGAGCGTGTTGTGATGGTCTTGGAGACAGTCACGTCATCAATGCATTTCCCGATGTAGCCGGTCACTGATGCCATGTATTCCTCCAAGTCAATAGAGTCGCCGTTGGTTGCAGCCTCCCTACACATATCCCAGTCAGTGCACTCAAAACAGTCCTGAAGAGCAGAGATGGCTCCTGCTGGCCAGGACTTAACCTGTTTCAGAACCGGTTTAGAGCGTCTGACGAGTGGTCTGTATGCTGGAATCAACATAACAGAGATGTGGTCTGAGTAGCCAAGGTGGGGGTGGGGCTCCGCACGATACGCGCCGGGAATGTTTGAATAAACAACATCCAGCGTGTTCGTCCCTCTCGTAGCAAAGTCCACATGCTGATGGAATTTAGGGAGCACTGTTCTGAGATTTGCATGATTGAAATCTCCGGCGATGATAAACAGAAAGAGCAAAAACTTGCGGATTAGAGCTAAGTCTTAGCAGTCCACTACCATTCAAGCGAATTGGCTATAGGTTTCCAAATAGGTTTGAAAGGGAGTTCGCGGAGGCAGCACTAGAGTTGTTGAGGAAGGAAGCAGGGAAACTCCTGGTCAGGGTCAATTTAATGTGGCCTATGACCCCAAGAGGTCCTCAATACACGGAAGTTTGGGTTAGCTTGTGGAAGTTGGGGCAGGATCGTAGGTTGTGGAAGTGTTTCATTGCAGGAAGTTTAACAGTAGATCCTCAGGTGATGATGAAGAATTAAAAAGAACAAGTGTGTGTGTGTGTGTGGAAAAAGATTGAGTGCTTTCTGGAGTGGTGGAGAGGTGTGTGTATGGGGGGGGGGGCATTGTGCCAAGAAAGAGTGAGTAAGAGCGGAGACATCCCCCTAGAAGGAGGAATTTCACACAGAACAAGTGAGGGAAAAGAGTTGTACATATGAACAGGCTGAGGAGTTCAGCGGCTAGAGACACGGTTTGTGGATTTGGGACGAAATCAAAAGTGGCTGAAAGCAGGTTTAGAGAGGGATGGATATTGTGCAATCAGCAGAAGGGAATACTCAGAAAAAATCCACCTAAAACTTGGTTCTGCAGTCTATTGGGCCACTCAGTGAATTGTAAAAAGTGTGACCCAGATAATACAATATTACCCTTATTGAAGTATTGAACTATTATACTGACACCATATACTGCATGCGCACTACTGTTTTCTTCAGCTGTATGGCCTTTCGCCAAAGACTTAGAGATAGAAACAAGGGGAATACGCACACACTTCTGGGAGGAGCGAACATAAAAAGATAGAGAAGGAGTAGAGCACTGGCAGCCAGAGGATTTGATTAGGGATAAATTGTGGGCCCTGACAAAGTTTGACGGGCTGTACACTTTACAAAGAACTTTCCCTGACTTAGACTGGTACGAAGCCTTGAGGAAGATTTGGCGGCCCAAGTTGTTGAGTCCTATATTGAGAGCACTAGTTGACGCTCCTGAGCCCAGCAGTGTAGCCATCCCAATATTTGATTTCATCAGTGACCCATATAAGGAGGACGACGAACCCCTGGCAGAGTTATTCCAGCCCAGACCAAGCCAGTACAACTATTGTTCGGGATTGACAGCAACTGTGACAGTAGAACCGCGACTCGTACATTGGGAAAGAGGTTTTGCAACGTCAGTGCTGATCAACGCACTCGGTGAGAAGATAAGAAAGAAACCAGTAAGGCCGAGCTTGACAGTGAAACGAATCAGCGTCGCACTGACGTGGTCAGAAGGCAACAGGAATCCAGGAGAGAGAAGTAGCGCATACAGGGCACAGCAGGGGTGCATCATGAGTGAAGGGAGGAGACAGCCTACACCAGTTGACATTATAATAGCGCAACACAAACCTGACGAGAAGTATGTCAGGAAATGTATGAGAAAATGGCATGACAGGACTCATGGGACATGGCAGTGGCCGGTGGAAGGAACATGTGATGAAAAGGCCTGCTCAGAAGTGAGAGAAATGCTGAGACACTGGAAGCCAAGCAAAGATGATGAGAAATACAGAGGAAAGAAGTATAGGCGATTAGAGATTCTGGAATGGTTCATGAGAGTAGGAAAGAAGGTCAGGGAAGTGGAAGAAGCGGTGAAACGAGCGATAAAAAAGGAAGAAGAGCGGAGTGGAGAGGAGAAAGAAATAGAAAGACCACCGCCGATCTACTGTCCACCACCTAACTACAACGAGCCAATGGTGGGCAGGGAACAAGTGGGAGTGTATCCAACCTTAACGGACTGCTATGCTGACTGGACAGGATGGGAAGATGTGGAGATATCAGTAGAAAACCCAATTAAAGGAAAAATTAGAAGGAGCAAAGAAACAGGGGGCAATCACAGTGAAAATGAGGAAGAAGGGGAGGCAGAGGAGATACTGCAAAGAGCAAAGAAAGAGAGTGAAGAGTATTTGCGAAAGGGAAAAGAATTCACACACTCAACACCAGTGGGGGACAGTGCTGAGAGATATACCTCAACATGTGCGAGTGGGCCTACAGCACCCCCTACGCTCCTGGGAGAATGGGAAAAAGATGAACCAATGAGTGAGAAACAAGGTGTATATAATCAATCCCGAACAGAAAAGACAACAGGGCCACCGGAAAAACAACCATGTGCTGAATACTGGCAAGAAGATCCAGAGAGACAGGTTAGAGGAGTACTGTACATAGAGCCAAGGGAAGATGCAATAAAGAGACAGAGGGACACCAGAGAGCAGAAGGTGAGGGATAGTGTTCGTAATTTCGCGCAGCAGCTGGAAGACTTAGAAGAGCGCTTACAAAATTCAGTTACAGCGTTGGAGGAGCAGCTGGAACGGGAGCGCACGCGACCAAGAACCTTAAGGGACAAGAAGTCATTAAAAGCACCGCAGAGATATGGGTTTGATGACGAGGAAGAGGTTCAAATGAATCCCCTGGTGACAAAAGGAAGAGATGTGCAATATGTTCCATGGACATTTATGGATATGGTAGGATTAAGCTCACAGCTACCGGAGATGTGTAATGGAGGACAGAGGTGGATTACAAAGTTTGAAGAAAAGACAGCAGGACATACCTTGTCGATAGGAGATGTGAAAGCCATATTAGCCCAAACAATAGGGAAAGCAAAGACAGCTGAAATACTGGATGAAGCTGGACTAAAGGGAGCAATGGATCTACCAGGCTGGGATGCTATAGCACTGGGGACATGGAGAAATAGGTTGTGGAATGAAATAAGGAAAACCTACCCCACGAAAATGGACCCAGGACAACTGGAACACATGATTCTGAAGGAAGAAGAAAATGTAGTAAAATTCATTCATGATTATCAGAATAAATGGAAGGAAGAGACAGGTGGAACATGGGACGAGACGGACGCAAGTAAAGGACTGTTTAAATTAATGCTGAAGAAATGTCTACCAGAACAAGTCCAAACCTTGTTGGATGAGGTGGTCGGTCTAAACTCCATGCCTTGGGATACATACAAAGCACATGTGATACATTATGTGGAACAATACAGAAAGAAACAAAAGGACGAGAAAACAGCCTCAGAGGCCCTACTGACACAGCTATATAAAACATAGCTTGGCGAGTTGACAAGAGCTAGACAGAAAGAAAAGGAGAGAGAAAGAGCAGGAAAAATACAAGTCGCAGTGGTTATCCCAGCAGCCCAAGAACTTGTACAGAATAACCAAATGCTGCTGCAACAAGGACAAACACCACAGCAACCGCAAATGATGCCACAACCGCAGGTGATAGCACCAAACTCACAGCATCCACAAAACAGTCAGGTGTACCCAATGGCCCAACCCATTAATGTCCACATTGGCGGTGCACAAGGAAGATTTAGAGGACGCCCAATGAGAGGTCGGTGGCAAGGGAGAAGGCAGACGTGGGAACGATTTGGATCACCACCGCAAGGATATGCGCCACAGAGCCCTGGAGGGCCCCAAGGACTGAGTTATGCGCAGGCACCCCCCAATCCTCAGTACCAGCAGCCTCAACAACCATTAGAGTGTTGGGGCTGCGGAGGGAGTGGACACATGAGGAGAGACTGCCCACATATGTATCAGCCCCAGATAGGTCCGGGACTGGGGCCCACACCAAATTGGAGTTGAAGCGGCCCTGAGAAGCCAGAGGGGGAGAATATGCAGTATGCCACTACACTGCATCCGCAACAGGAACCAACTGTCATGGTAACACTCAATAATGAGCGTCCTTTTCCATTCATGATCGACACAGGTGCCACATATTCATGCATAGGGCGCGAAGGCTCGAATCTCCCTCTCGCTCGGAAGACCATCAAAACAACAGGCTTCTCAGGGATCTCACAGATCTTACATTTCACAGAGCCTCAGATACTAACATTAGAAAACACCACCATTGTGGCACCGCTTTTGTACTCACCCTCTACACCAGTCAATTTATTGGGGCGAGATCTTTTGTGTAAGTTTAAGGCCAGAATTCAGTGCAGTCCTACAGGCCTCTGGGTAACATTCCCAGACAGAACCACAGCAGAACAATATCTCATGGCTGGGACGCAGGCAGACACAGAGTGTAGCACAGTGTATTGGCTACAGAATGACAATCCCACATTATCAGAGTTGCAGGCCAGCTATTTACAGTGAAAGCCATGGATACAGGCTATGCGGCCGGATTACACCGAACCTAAGAGCCCGTTGCACTGTACTATGTGTTTTGACCCTGACAGTACCAATGAAGAATATGCAACACTATGGTCAGACATGTTGGAAGGAAAGCTGTTTGACGTGGTGACAACAGACATCTTCGTGGGCCCTCAAGGGGTGTTCAGCTACCCAATAACTTAAAGAGCTGGTACCAGATTACAAACTCAATACCACACATCACACTGATGGTAGCAGGAGGATATGAATCGAAAGACCTGGGACCAATGCTCAAAGAAACTAGCCAGGTGCTGGAATGGAAGCCAACCATCAATCAGTACATGCACACCTCACCGGATGGAAAATTTATGCGCATTTCTCAAAAAGGCACAGACACTTTAAGAGCCACACAAACTTTGATAGAAAAGAAAATGTCACCTATCTATCAGTTACCACTTTCAGACGACAAAGACATCGCACCAGATAAACAATCAGATACAGGAACTGAAGAGCTGTTAGCCAGAATCCCAAGTGTGCTCTGGACTCAGCACTCAACAGATGTAGGGCTCATTAAGTCAGCAGGACAGGTTTTGATAAAACTTAAACCTAATGTCAGGTACCCGTATCAGAAACAATATCCACTAACACCACAGGCTCAGACAGGGATAGGACCCACACTCGAAGGGTTATTGGAGGTAGGAGTCCTAATACCAACCCATAGCCGCTGCAATACTCCAATATTCCCAGTTAGAAAACCCAACTCAGATAAGTGGCGACTTGTGCATGATTTACGTGCTATTAACCATATAGTTGAGGCAGAAGCGCCCATAGTCCCAGATCCACATACGTTACTCTCCAACATCCCAGGCAATACTAAGTGGTACACGGTCATTGATTTGTGTTCAGCATTTTTCAGTATTCCACTGCATCCAGATTCACAACATTTGTTTGCGTTCACGTATAACGGCCAACAGTACACATACACGAGATTGCCCCAGGGCTATTGTGAAAGCCCATCAATTTTATAATCAAATTGTGGCTAGGGATCTAGCTTCATTGGATATTGATAATCTTCTCCTGACATATGTTGATGACATCTTGATTTGTAGCCCAACTAAAGAACAGTGCCAGGCAGACTCCCTAAAAGTATTGAGACTCTTAGCAGAAAACGGACACAAGGTGAGCAAGGAAAAGTTACAGTTCTGCAAACAGGAAATAGAGTATCTAGGAAGAGTTTTGCATGGTAGTGCTAGTCGTAAGCTGTCGCCTACGCATCTAGAGGCGGTCCGTAAAGCCCCGAAACCGCAAACGGTTGGACAGATGTTGTCTTTCTTGGGTATGGTTGGTTATAGCAGACAGTGGATAGTAGATTTTGCATTGAAGGTAACTCCACTACGTGCGTTGATAAAAGCAGCTGATCAGAAGAAAGCTGCATTGGTTTGGACGACGGAGGCCGTTGCAGCTTTCGAAATACTGAAGGAGGATCTTTGTACAGCACCAGCGCTAGCGAGTCCTGATTACGGTAAGCCATTCTTCCTGTATGTATCAGAAAAACAAGGCTTCGCTAATGCCGTGTTAACTCAGCAACAGGGGCCAGGCAAGCAGCCTGTTGCTTACTTTAGCTGCAGGCTAGACAACATTGAGAGTGGAATGCTGCCATGTTATCGTGGATTAGCAGCAGCAGCCTTTGCATATCAAAAGGCGTCAACCATTACAATGGGCCATCCTACTATACTGTACACTACACATGCGTTACACGCCCTGCTTACCAGTCCGACATTTGTGATAACTCATGCGCGGAAGACGGGTTACGACGTAATTCAGCAAGTTTCAGCCACATACTCTAAAGCGCGTCAAGATCTTGAAAATCAGCCTTTACCACATTCGGATGTAACCTTTTTTGTTGATGGCTCGTGCTTTAGAGGCCCAGACGGGAACTTGGCGGGTTACGCCATAGTAGCGCCCAGTAATGATTTGACTAGCTTTGTTACCGTTCAGTCTACGGTTGTTTCTCAACCATGTTCCGCACAATTGGCTGAGTTAAAAGCACTCGCCGCAGCTTGTAAGCTAGCTGCAGGGAAATCTTGTACTATTTTCACGGATTCTCAGTATGCTTATGGTGTGTGTCATTACTTCGGCCCTACATGGGCCCAGAGAGGGTTATTGAGAGCAGATGGCTCTCCTGTGACGCATGGAATGGCCATAACTGATTTGTTGCATGCTATTACTCTGCTAGCTAAACTAGCCATCGTCAAATGTTCAGCGCACAAAACAGATGGTTCTTTTGTTACCAGCAGAAACACTGCAGCAGATGAGGCAGCAAAATCAGCAGCTTTAGGACATACCAACCTTATGCTTGTGACCGACTCTGAAGGCGATGACTACCCAGAAACGGACTTAACCTCCTTAGCCGCAGCGCAAAATTCGGCCTCAGTGTATGAGATATCTAAGTGGATAAAAAGGGGGGCGGTTAAGAATGCACGAACAGGCGTATGGCGTGGTCCTCAGGGGCATTTTGTGGCTCCTCTCTCAGTTCTCACATCGTTGATTAATGATGCGCATGGCTTGAGCCATTGCACAAGGGGGGAAGTGATCAAACGGATTCAAAGAGCATGGTGGTCTCTGTATTTAGCTCAGATGGTTGATCACAGGTTAGCACATTGTGAAATATGCGCAGAATACAACAACAGGAAAAGTTTTACTGCCCCAATAGGCCACATACCAGAGCCAGATGGACCATTCAGGCATCTGATCATTGACTTCATGGATATGGCTGAGGTGAAGGAGAAGAAAAGGTATGTTTTGGTGGTGGAGGACAGGTTTAGTAGATGGGTGGAGGCACACCCAACAGCTAAAGCAGATGCAGATTCAGTGGCTAAATTTTTGTGTCACGAGGTGATTCCAAGGTTTGGTATTCCTGATAAGATCAGCTCAGACAGTGGTACTCACTTTGTGAACAATGTGATTCAAAGAGTGTTCCAGTATTTAAGAATACGACACAGATTGGGCTGTGTCTATCACCCACAGTCGCAGGGAATGGTGGAAAGGGCCAATGGAACATTAAAAGCGAAGCTGGCAAAAATTTGTGAAGCTGGAAAAATGAATTGGGTGCAAGCTTTGCCATTAGCACTGATGAGCATGAGAATGCAAACTAACCGAATGACGCATCTAACCCCGCATGAAATGCTTACAGGACGACCTATGCCTGTGCCTTATCTACGAGGGCCCTATAAGGGCCCTTCGCTGGAGCAGCTTGAAAGTGAGCTTGGCAACTATGTGAAGCACTTAACTGAAATACACCAAGCTATATTCCAACAGGTGAAAGGTGCTACGGAGGGAAGGACGAGCGAAATTGACGAGGAGCTGAGGACTGTGAAACCAGGAGACTGGGTGTATGTCAAGGTCTTCAAGAGAAGATGGAATGAGCCCAGACAAGTTGGACCACTAAAAGTTGTCTTAGCTACTCCAACAGCCGTAAAGGTCGAAGGTAAGACTGCTTGGTTTCATCTAAATCACTGTTGCAGAGCACCAGATCCAGGGGCTGGAGCGAGACGTGAAAGAGCGCAGGAGCAGGATCCACTAATAAGGGAATTCGAGACGCGAAGGCGTGATCCAGCTGTTCCCGCCTCACAACCCCCTTCGGTACAAGCGCCCCACCTGCAGAGCCAGGAGTATCAACCGTGGGAGAGTCCAGCAGAACAAGAAGAAGACGACCCAAGGGAAGGGCCTTCACAACAAGATGTGGGAGATACAGGACCTGCCTATAGAACTAGAGCCCGTGCACGGCGAGAACACTGAAAGAGAAGAGAGAGAGGGACGATGAGCAAGAAATAAATGAAGAGGAAGGAAACGGTGATCGAATCAACAGAACGGACTGGGGCTTATTGGTACTTGTAATAATAGCACTGCTGTGTATAGGACTATGGATATACACACTTATACGAGTCTTTGGTGATGATGAACAAATGAATGATGAAACTGGGGGAATACACTATATTGAGCAATCGCCAACAACACTGCCCAGAGTACGCAGAGACACTGCACAGTCAATGAGCCTCATGAGTAGATTAGACCAGGAGTTGTGGACAAACAACTTGTTTTACCAATGGCTAAGTTACACAGCACACGAAGCAGGAAACACCTCATGCATAGTGTGCCATGACAGGACATCGCGAGCTCCCAGAGTTTTTCCGACGAGAGGACCAGAAGGTTGTAACAGCACCAAGCACAACCTACGCCACCTATGCCCATTCGTTTGTCTTATGCATTCTATCTCATGTGCTTACGGCCCAACCAGGTTGAAGATGTTGAATAGCACCTGTGAGTATGCGGAGATCGGGACTGAGGGACATCCGCCCATCAGAGTGAGTGAGCGCCAGGGACAGAGATACCCATTCTGCATATGTTCTAACGGATCACAAGTGTTTGTTGGCAACATTTCTAAAGACTGTGACATGACGGCAGATACAAAAGGATTGAAGATTACCGTGTGGAGAGAGTGGAAGAAAGACTATATTGACCTGAACCAGCCTGACCTATCTAATGGGACTAGGCCGCTGGCTGATGTATTCTGGTATTGTGGATATAATGTTGCTAGGCAGACTCTGCCACCCGGATGGGGAGGATGCTGTGCAACAGTGGTGCTGACAGGAAAACTAACTGTGCTGCAAGAAAAGGAGATTGATGCGTCAGGTCGACGAATTAAGCGCGACTTGGGACGATTTGACAGGAGCAATGGGGTTTATGTGGATTGGAGAGGGGTTCCGGTGGGAGTCCCTGATGAACATGCTGCCATTGGTCGACCAGGAGCAGGAGCACTGACCTTTTTCTTGCCATGGGCACAGATTGCTAAAAACGTGAGATGGATTAACTACATTTGGTACAATCAACAAAGGTTCATGAACTACACAATACAAGCACAGGATTTGATTCAAGAACAACTACATGCAACATCTACCATGGCCTTACAGAACAGGCTTATCCTGGACACCATGAGAGCCCCGGAAGCAGGAGTGTGTACTATGTTTGGAGACCAATGTTGTACTTACATTCCAATGCACACTGGTCTGGAGGGTAACCTGAGTAAAATATTGAGGCAGATAAAAGATCTTAGAGATGAGCACGTAGAAAACACATATAAACCGACAAATGATTGGCTGGCATGGTTGTTCTCCTCAAATTGGAGAGTCGTCATACTTAGGATAGGAACAGTTGTAGGTGTGGTTTTGCTGATACTTGCAGTTCTGTTGTGTTGTGTAGTTCCACTACTGCGTTCCATGATTACACAGATGACGCACACATTGTTTGGCCAATATGTTCAGATGACACATGAGATTGAGTCTCCGTTTAAACCCAGCAATGGCAGTGATGAATTGGACTTAATAAAGATGATTGCATAATGGAGGGGGATTGGAGGCATATATGGAGGTATTTATGGGGTAGGTTGTTGAAAAACGATTTGGGGGAGTGGGAGCCAAATGTAGGATTGCTAGAGTACCCTTTTATAGACAGACGTACATCAGTGAGGGAGATTTATGCAGACAGGATGTATATTACAGAGATACAAACATTTGCATACACTCCGAGGCAGACAGCGCAGTTACCTATTGTGGTAGAACATGTACATTATAGTGTAGAACGGTTACTTAATCTTGCGTACAGGAGGAAGAGAAGGTTCAGAATATGGATAGGTGTACCTCTTAGAAAGAGGGTAGAGGTCATTACAGTCAAGTTAGGAGAAGATGTATTGTGGACCAATGTTCCTAGACGAATGATGGAGCTGCTGAGATCCTTGCCGTTCCAATCATCGGGCGGGGGCTAAGTGATGTGCTAGTAACCTCTCCTTAGCCCCTCAACGGCCCCTTTACGTGGCGCAAAGTCACATGGGCAGAAGAACAACAGGAGACGTCATAAAAAGGATGTGGGTTATGTCATGTCGGCGTGTCGTATTATATTGTGTTTTAAGTCACTAATGTTTATGCATGCAACACTATTATCATTTACGTGTGTTTTAAAATACTACTGATGGAAAAGCGTAATCAGCCTCTTATATGAATCTATCCTTATGCTGAGTGTCAAATGTCAGAGAAGTCTTATAATGACTACTGAATGATTGAATGTTACTCATTTATGCATCTTAATGACAACTGCTGATTTATGGTTAAAGGGAACATAATAATAATGATTCAGGCTTATTGGTCGTGTACATAAGTAGAAGACAGCGGATAAATCAGAAAAGCCGTGAAGTGTAGAGTGTAATAAAAGAAAGGGTGTTGGCCCCTGAAGGACTGAGAACTTACCCATGCTGTCTCCTGAAGAAGAATGAGGTGTTGGCGAGAGTGAGGCCAAAGACAATCCCACTGGTGGGGGCGGAAACGCCCAATTTTTAATATAATGATTTAGGGAAGTTTAATTATAATGGTATTCGAAAAGTTGTAAATTCAAAGATAATGGTGTAAAAAAGAATCTAAAAGGTCTAAAAAAGAAAGATGGGTGGGATTGTCTCGGCAAGAACCAGTGACGTGTTGCATTGGGAAGATAAGGGAAATGTATATAAAGGCTGTAGTTGGAGTTCCCCGGAGAGAGGTTGTTGGGACGTTCATGTGTGAGCATCTCAATTCTTGTGTCAGCGCTGATTACAAAATAAAATCTCTTATCTGCAGCCATCTAGTCTGCTTGATTGGCTTATTTAGTTTTGAGGCCTTACTAACTATGAGTCTCACTTAGACTGAGCTGTCGGGTCGGTGTGGAGCTGGAGTCAGATTTTAGTAGTGAGTACAGTAGAATTTTTATTCCACAATATCTATGTTTGTCTGCGTCTCTGTACTTTCTCTGTATTCTGTGTAGCACCTCTGGTCTAGGAGGAACATTGTTTCACTTCACTGTGTACTGCATCTGATATACTGTATATGGTTGAAGTGACAATAAAGCTTCTTTGACTTTGACTTTGACTTGATGACATGTAGCATGTTTTTTAATAGTAAATAAAAAGAATAAAAAGTAGATAGAATAGAGAGTACTAGTGTTAGTGGGTCAAGGTTTTTATATAATAAATAAAAGATATCAAGTAGATATCATAGAAGTATAATAGAGAGTGTAAGTGTTAGGGGGTCAAGATTTTTTTTAAAATCTATACTTTAGTATAAAATATATAAAATATATAAAATATAAAATATATACTTTAGTTTAGTTTTAAAAGAGTATGTTGAACATCTTGACTGATGTAGAGATGGGGATAGAGTATTTACTAATGCCAAATTTGACCAGAAATTTCTTTTAAGGTAAGGAACGAAGCAGCAGGAACACTACTGCTAAAAGTGCTCCTACTGTTGAACTAGAGGTGGTGGACAGGTCAGCGTTAGGGTCAGAGCAGGAACCTTCAGGTACACTTTAAACTAAACTAAACTAAACATGCAGGTTGTTCTCTCAGAACAATATGTGCTTTATGATTTATGAGATCATCAGTAGGACTGTAATCATGAGGACATACAACTGATAGCTGCACAATTAAGAGAAGGATATATTGCATTGCTTTTGATGGCAACAGAGAAAGAGATTCTTATGGAACTTGATCAAGATAACAACTGACAAGATGGCAGAGAGCAGTGAGCTGATGCGCCACCTACTGGTGTACTAGTGCTAATCATTTACTGTTTACTCTTACTGGTCTGTTCTTATACCACTGAGTGAATATTATTATCTGTTACTTACACTGTGTAGCTGTTGTTAAGTTTGTGTTTCTGATTCT
The DNA here is from genome assembly GCF_019097595.1 of Hemibagrus wyckioides. NCBI lineage: Eukaryota > Metazoa > Chordata > Actinopteri > Siluriformes > Bagridae > Hemibagrus > Hemibagrus wyckioides. The sequence continues at coordinate 16,438,928 of NC_080721.1, read as the reverse complement.
TTTGATATATTGGACTTGATCATTGGAAATACACAATATACAGTATATATATATATATATATATATATATATATATATATATATTTCAACATTTGTATATGTATTTCCTATTATCCCTTTTTTAAAAGTGTAAGCCAGTTTTATTTGTCTGTGGTGTGTTAGTAAAGATGGTGTATTCCTAGTGAGTTTTTGAGGGTTCATTTAGGCCTTTTTATTCATTAATAATTTGTCTGGTAGTCTACCTGTTACATCACCTAATAGGGTTATCCTACAAGACTAGCAGTCTGGTGGAGAACAGGAACAGGGTGGTGACGGCAGCAGCAAAGGTGGACTGGGATGGAGTCAAATTCCCAGCCTGAATTATTGTCCCAGTCCGCCACTGCATACACACACACACACACACACACACACACACACACACACACACACACACACACACACACACACACACACCCTCCTGTACAATGGGCTCAGTGTGAGTGTGTGTGCAGTGACTCTCTCTCTCCACTAGAGGGAGTAAAGACTCGTTTTTGTTGTTTAGTGAGTTTTAGTTGTTTTTATTAAAAGTTACACAATAAATGTTTTTGTAGAAATCATTTCCAGTCCTGATGTTTTATTGATCCTGGTGAAGTCTTCAGTCTGATGTTTGTAATAAAGCTGTAATTTCTTGGAGAAGTGGTGAAGTTAAAGTGGTGTGTGTGGATCTGGGGTTAAATCTGGACTTTAAGCAGAACATCTGAGTGTGAAGATAAAGATCCTGAACATGGAGCTGACTTTTACACACACTTCTCCATCATCTCCATCTTCTTCATGAAACCTTTCCAGCAGCGTGTTGAAGGTGTGCTTTCGTCTCTGCTGCTGTTCCTCAGGACCTGATTGTTGGTCATGTTCTGATGTAAATCTAACTCTAAGCTTTTTACTCTGGTTCAGGTTTAGATCAGATTAATAAAGACCCTGTTCAGACTGTAGACCTGTTTCTTCTGAATCTGGATCAGGTCATGTGAAGTGTGGATGAAGTGGTATGAGATGTGAAGGTGGTCATGAAGAGAATAAAGAGTGCTTCACTTCACATTACTGCTGCACAGTCTCTCTGTAGAAGAGCTGAGTGACCCGAGTCTCCAGCAGTTCTGGAGCGTTATCAGATGGACAGAAAGGAAAGATAATAACTCATGTGATGGCTATCAAAGACAAGTTTAATGTCTGTTCAAAAATGTAGTGTTGTGTTTTTATTGTGTTTCTTTTCACCTTAAGAACCTGAAGTCAGGTTTCAGATCAGAGCAACACAACAGCTTTCTGCTGAACAGATAAAAGCTGTGAACGTCTTCATTCACAAACCATGAACAGGTTTAAATGAAGGAAATGAATCAGTGTGTTGTTTATCAGAGTGACTTCACTATAAATATCTGCTGATGTTCTCCACAGAGCACACGGACATTATATAATCAGTGGGATGAAGATATTAATAAGATTATAAGACAGAACTTTATTAATCCCCAAGGAAATTCTTTTTCCAGAGACTGCTTCAGATAACAAGAGAAATAAATATAAATAAAATATTCTATATATACAAAAAGGTGCTTGGGAATTAAGATGATATTGCACATGGTATTAAGATAGACTGTAGATATAGTAGATTAGGGTAGTGCACATAATAACACAGTGATACAGTCAGTGTTTATTGTGTCAGCTCTGATCCCTACTGAAAGGGGCGGAGTTACTGAGCTACAGGTGGGAATGTTATCTAGTGTCCTCAAAAATCCAGCTGTTACTCTAACAGAATATTATAGAATTATTACACACATCTGTTTAGTGAAATATAGACACCATCACTGTAAAATAAAATACATCACTATGTATGTCAGTCATTTTTACTCATTTTTAAGAAAGGTGATCATTTTGGAGCACAGTTGATGAACACTGTAACTGTAACTGCTTGATAGTTTGATGCTGCTGTTGATGATGATGTGTGATGAAGATCATCCTGCATTATGATGACAGATGAGCTGCATTTGAGACTCTTCCAGTGACACACACTCTCCTGTGGAGCATCTAAAAATAAATAAAACATGATTCAGCATTAGTAATCTAGTAGAGGACATTAACGTTACATTTCATTTATTACAGATTTTTTTTCCAAATGGAGCAAAACGTACCGCCATAATCGACAGATCCATTTCAGTCTCTCAGAATTTTACACCATCATCGACTCAGTGTGTGATTATACATCTCATACCTCTGATACAGCTCCTTATTTACCTGGAAACACACACACACACACACACACACACACACACACGTTGAAGACCTCTTACAAGAAATAATTTTTAAATTAAGGCTGCTGTACGTAAACATGACCCTCTATTAGAAAAAGTACAGAAACACCACACAACCCCTCCATCAGTGATGGACCAGCAGGAGAGATCAGAAGCTCATTCTCACCCTGTTCTCCGTGTGTGTGTGTGTGTGTGTGTGTGTGTGTGTGTGTGAGAGCTGCTCAGGTTTCCAGTCTGCTTCACTCAGGTCCAACAGCCTCATCATTATCGTTAGTCCATCTTCATTAGTATCAGAGCAGTATGGTGTTTCCACCTCCAGCACTGCAGCAGAGACTCTCCTGTGATGATACACTCCTTCCTGTGTTTACACTTAAACACAGAAACCTTCATCCACTGGAATCTCAGACATTTCTACTGTCACATAATTAGACAGGAGTCTGACTGATCTTTTCGCTCTCTCCTTTCTTTCTGTCTTTCCTCTTCCTCTCTCCTCACCCTCTCCATCTGTCTGATTCTTTCCTCTGTCTCTCTCGTTACCTTTTCTATTTCTTTCTGTCTTTCTGCTTCCTCTCTCTGTTTTCTTTCCTCTTCCTCTCTCCTCACCCTCTCCTCCTCCCCCTGTCTAAGTCTGGCTGCTTCCTCAAACATCTCATTGGAGTAACAGGTTCCTCCGTTCTTCTCCACCATTCTGTCTATCTTCTGCAGTAGCTCTCTGACCTGCTCTCTGTTTCTCTGGTCTTCATTATTAAAGACATGATGTCCACCTCCACACTGCTGGACAAGGTCACTTAAAGCCTTGTTCTTTTTAATGAGTTCCTCTACAGTTACTCCCTTTAATAGGTCTCCATGTGTGAAGAGAACCATCACATATTTCCTCACTTCATCTCCAAACAGCATTTCAATCATCTCAATAATTTGCTTTTCCTGATCTGTGAACCTGATATTTACTGGAAGAACAATGAGGAAAGCGTGAGGTCCTGGACTGGACAAACAGATACTCCTCCCTATCTCTTCAGCTGTTTCTACAGGATCAGCAGACGTGTCAAAGAGACCTGGAGTATCGATCACACACACGTTCCTGTCCTCAACACGACCCTGATGAGCTTCAGTCCTACTGGTTACAGAATTCAGACTGAGCTTAGATCTGAATCTCTCCTCTCCCAGGATGCTGTTTCCTGTAGCGCTCTTCCCACATCCAGTTTTCCCCAACAGCACAATCCTCCTGTCAGAATTGCTGATGCTGGCTGGTGGTGTTGTTTTTCTTGTTCTTTGTGTCTTTGTTCCTTGAAGATGTGGTGCTGATTAGGGAAAAATTAAAATGTTTAGAAATCATCATTTAAAATGTCAAAACCATAAAATATTACATACCCAGTAAGACATGAATGACTTGGTGAACTGTTTACCTGAAGTAGATCATTTCAGAAGAATAATAACTCACCAGATTTTAATAATTTCTTGGTAACTATGCCCAGAAGATGTTGAACTTGGTCACTTTTTATCTTGTTGTTGAAGACGTGGCATCTGTAGCTGTATCTCTTCACCAGCTCCTTCAGAGATTCTGTATCACTGATGAACTCTTCTACTGTCTGATCCTCTTCCTCTAGTTCATCTCCTCCAGTGAAGAGGATCCAGGTCTTTTCCAGACGATCTTTCCCTAACAGAAGCTCAGTTTCCTGCACAGCTTTCTGCTCCTCCTGAGTGAACCTCTCTCTCCTGATGACCAGTAGATACATACAGAAGTCTGATTCTGACTCACAGGAGCTGAAGACCTTCTGACATTCCTGTCTGACCTGATCATCCCTCATCTCTGTGTTACAGAACCCTGGAGTGTCGTAAACAGTAACTGGGAGACCAGACACTGAGCTGTGTTCAATCTGAACATGTTTAGTGACAGAGGTGGGACTTCTCTTTGAGAGGAAAGCTCTTCGTCCTAATATGGTGTTTCCTGATGCACTTTTTCCTGAACCTGATTTTCCTAACAAGACAAAATTAAACTGTGGTGCAGATTTCTCATACGTGACCATCTTCATCAGTGTCAAGATAAGCTGTTTACTGAAAAAAAGAGAAAATAAACACACCACAAACAAACACTCTTTGTTACTTTGTGTCCTACTTCATATCTTCAGTGTTTAAATAATAAAAATATAAAATCATTCATTCATTCAATCACTCAAAATCATTCATTTAAAAACATCATTTAGTTATTTAAAGCTGTTGTGTGTGAGATTTGCAGAATTCCACCCAGGGGGATTGATTAAAGCACATTGTACACCCTCACTAGGCTGTGTAACTAGTGTAGACTCCACTGGTGTAGAAGGAGGTTTGGGATGCAACAGAGACTCTTGGTCAATACTAACAGACATGAGCTGTATTTTACTGAAGTGTGTTTTATACACTCATATCACTTATACATGCACTACTGCTAGGGGATGAAGGTGGACCAGCATCATCCTCACACTGATGACCTCAATGAAATAATTAAAGATTTTATGTAATAATAATAATAATAATAATAATAATAATAATAATAATAGCTGTTCTAAATAGCTAAAATAGTTCAAAAAATAAAATGTCCTTGGAGGATTGACATTTTATTACACTATTGATATATAAATTATATATTAATATATAAAGTTTCTGTCTGAATCCTGTAACTGAGTGGTTTTTCCTGATAAACACTGCATGCTCAGTAAAGCTAATAATCAGATTATTGTGATGTATTTGATCAGTTATCAGTTACTGTTCTATAAACATAAAATGTCTTCCGTTTTTTTTGCGCTGCAGCTAATTTCTGTGACGCAGCTGAAATTTGAGGAAAGATATGCGATTTGGTGAAAGTCTTTAATTTATTGTTAATGTACATTAAAGTTATAACTTACCTTCTAAGCAAATATCTTCAGAGAAAGTGTTCTTTTTTGAACGTCGAGTTCTTCAGATGAAAAGAAACTTTCACTTCCGCAGCGCGGTGTGTTTGTGTCGTGTTCACGAACGAATCGATTCATCGAACCGACTCTTTTACAGCGGAGAGTCGACTCTTATTCATGATCCTGGGTTTATTTGTATTTCTTCTCACTTCTTTACTTTTTCTTTGTTCTCTGAAGCCACTAATCCCCACCCTGATGTTAGTTGCTGTGTTGTATTGAATATAATCATACTGACAACAAAATAATGTGCAGTGGTCCTCATTTCTTAACCCTCTGTACACATAACTTTGTGTGTAAACTGTGTGTGTTTGTGTGTGTGTTTCCATGCACTGAACAATACACCGAACAAGCATGACATTATGACCACCTGTCTAATATTGTGTTGGTCTCACGGTTACTGCCAAAACAGCCCTGACCCGTCCTGCACTGTGTATTCTGACCCCTTTCTATCAGAACCAGCATTAACTTCTTCAGCAGTTTGATCAACAGTAGCTCATCTGTTGGATCGGATCACACGGGTCAGCCTTCTCTCCCCACGTCCATCAATGAGCCTCGACCGCCCATGACCCTGTCACCGGTTCACCATTGTTCCTTCCTTGGTCCACTTTTGATAGATACTGACCACTGCAGACCGGGAACACCCCACAAGAGCTGCAGTTTTGGAGATGCTCTGATCCAGTGGTCTAGCCATCACAATTTGGCCCTTTTGGTCAAACTCGCTTTAATCCTTATCAATCTTATTCACTTCACCTGGCACTGCTGACAATAATTATACCTGATTGGTGTATATATTATGTTTTTCTTGTGTGTGAGGATGTGTGTATATTTTCACACACACTTGAACATGCCTATGTGGTGAAAAAGTGTAATAGCAGGTAAAACTGACCATGCAGAGTTTCTACATCACGTATGTTTATCATATAATATAACTAACAGAGTAATGACTGATTTCAGTGATCACACCATGCAGACAGACACCATGCAAAACTCCACACAGAGCCTCATTTAACACCAGATCAGGACCCTGAAACCAGGAACTGCTGCAAAACAGTAATCAGTAATGGTCACCGTTTATTAACTGTCTGAATTAAAGTGAAATAACACCAAGTGAAGTAGACATGAAAGAGTAAATAGTTTTGCTGATGTCACGTGATTACGGGATTAGGTGGGAATGGAAATATCAGTCACCTGTTCACTTAGTGGGGGACAGAGAGGGGGTGACCAGGGATGATGTATTCTTTGTTGACTACAAACATACAAAAACTTTATAACATCGGGAAATACCAGTCTATGCAATAAAGAAGAAGAATCAAGATCAAGTTTTGACTCACTGATATTTTACTGTTGCATCACAAATGCATCGATTCCATTTTTAGCTTCTCGGCGGCCTTTGGTAACAACGTAGCAGCCACTACACCAAGTATTTCTGTATCAGGTTAGAAGAAGGTTAATATTATTTCTAACATTTCTAAGAATTCACACTCTTGGTGGGCAGTGGTGGCTCAAGTGGGTAAAGCCCTGGGGTTTTGGTCAGAAGCACCGTTAAGCTGTTGAGAAATTGAGCAAGGCCCTTACCCCTGTCTGTTCCAGGGGGCACTGTATCATAGCTGCCCCTGTGCTCTGACCCCAACTTCTTCAGCTGGGATATATAAAGAAAAATATTCCACTGTGCTGTAAATGTGGGTGTGGCTATAAATAAAGGTTTCTTCTTCTCAAATCTCAATTACTGAGAATCTCAGAACTACATCTCTGTTCAGTTACTGATTTTTTCAATAACTTAACTGACATAAGCAAAACCAGTGATCGTTTATTTACTAATTTACACTGTTATTGTTCACAGTGTGAAAGGATTTTGTTGAATGAATGTATTTACAGTGACACTTCTATATATTCTAAAATAAATCATCAGTGCAGATTATCTCACACTCCAGTGTTTTAGCTCACTAATGACACGTATCAGGATTTCCTCATTCAGCTGAGTTTGTTCTGCTTCCTCTCTCACTGCATTAAGTTTGTACTCATAATATCTTTTATACTCGGTCAGAATTTGGTTATTCCGGGTGACCAGATGCTGCAGCTGTTTGATCTTCTTCTCCTTCTCTTGATCAGATTCTTTTAAGGCATCAATCTTCTCTTGCAGATTTCTCTTTTCTTCCTGATACTTGGTCTGCAGTTCCAGTTGTTGTTCATGTAGTTTCTGCTCATAGATCTTCCTCAGCTCATCTTCCCTCCTCCTCAGCCTCTGTTCCACATCTTCGTACATCTCACTGGAGTAGAACTTGTTATTATTTACTGAAATCATGCTGTCTACTTTCTCCAGGAACTCCAGAACCTGCATGCGGTCCTGCATTGCTTTATTGTTAAAGACATGATATCTCTGTCCACATCGGCTAATCAGGTCTTCGAGGGGCTCGTTAGCGCCACTGAGGTACTCTTCAATCGTGGAGCTCAGGTCATCACCGTGTGTGAAGAGGATCATGGTGTATTTATCTGCTTCTTCACCAAAAAGAGCTCTGATCTTCTCCACTGAGAGACGTTCCTCCTCAGTAAAAGGGCCGAGTGAAATGACCAGGATGATGGCGTGGGGTCCTGGAGCCGTCATGCTAATGCACTTACTGATCTCCTGCATCAGCTCTCTCTCAGAAAGGTTTGTGTCAAACAGTCCAGGAGTGTCCACCAGAACCAGCTCCCTCCCAGACACATCTCCAGTCTCCTTCCAGCACTCTTTAGTGACAGATGATCCACTCTGTGCAGCTCTGAAGGCTTTCCTGCCCAGGATGGTGTTTCCTGAGGAACTTTTACCAGCTCCAGTTTTTCCCACCAGCACCATCCTCAACATGGACACAGGAGACACTGGAGACACTGGAGACACTGGAGACACAGGAGACACAGGAGACACAGGAGAAGAATTCATCAAACCTTTAAACTGTGACTGAATCTTATAAAAAGATTTAATTGTATTCACTATTTTATTTAGTTATTTTTAGGTTGTTAAAATGTTTTCTCTGAACAATTGCCATGTTGAACAGTAACACAGTTTAAATAATCATTTCATTTATGGAAGAATAAAATGTTACACCTTTATCACCCCTGTGAAAAATTAATTGCCCCTAAACATAATAACTGGTTGCACCACCTTTCACCTCAATATATCTAAAGCCAATAAAAACTCACTAATTCTGTTGCTTATGAACTTCTAGATGGTTGTGGTGCCACATAAACAGATGTGTCACCAGACAGACATTCTCAGGACTTTCTGCTAGAGTTTAGAATTTATTGTTCTGTTAATTATGGTAAATCTCCCAGGCCCTGACATCACAAACCATCCTCAGACCATGACACTACCACCACCATGTTTTACGGATGGTGTGATGTTCCTATTGTTTAATGCTGTGTTAGCTTTACACCAGATGTAATGGGATTCATATCTTTCACTTTCAACTCATTAGTCACCTGAACATTATCCCAGAAGGTCTGGGGATCATCAATCTGGGTTTTAGGACAATTCAATAAGTCTTTATGTTCCTTATGTTCCTAAACCTGTAGATCTGGCTTTATATCCCTTTTCCAGACTGAAATACAGTCACAGCTACACCATCCTTTATTTCTGTTTCTATTTTTCCTAAATAACAATAATGTCCTACTAATACCCTCACCTACTTCTATACACAGAAGTTGCACACAATCTTTCATAAAGCATCTGATCTCCTGTACTGTCTTTTCCTCTGTGATGATCTTTCATTAACTTCCTTTCTCCTGGAGTTCCTTTGTCTATCAGCTCAGTGTGTATTTGATTATTCTACTTCTCAGTGCCCCCTTTACCAGACTTGTGATGTTTATATTAGATCATTATTATTATTATTATTATTATTATTATCATCTATTTGAATGGTCAGTTGAACTAAACAGCTTTCATCTAAACATCAAAAACTCCAACAGAAGTTTTTAATGAATATTATTTTTGAGTCAAATCACAATATTCATCTGTGAGGGCAGATTAAAAAGTCTCAGGATTTAAAAGTCTTAGGATTATTTTATTGTGCCTACAATAAATATCTGAACATTTATCTATACAGTTCATTTAACAATGAACTGGGAACAATATTAGCTGTAAAATATATTTTATCTGCCAGAATTTTGTTGTGCATCATAATATCTGGAACAAAATATCCTGATTTTTATTTATTCTACTTTCTCAGGTCAACTCACTGTTTGTGTTTTTAGTGGCTCCAGACAGACATACACTATTATAGCCAAAAGTATTGGGACACCCCTCCAGATCATTGAGATCAGGTGTTGTTTTTCAGGGGTTGGACTCCGCCCCTTAGTTCCAGTGAAAGGAACTCTTAATGCTTCAGCTTCATACCAAGACATTCTGGACAATTTCATGCTCTTTGTGGGAACAGCTTGGGGATGACCCCTTCCTGTTCCAACATGACTGCACACCAGTGACCAAAGCAAGGTCCATAAAGACATGGATGAGTGAGTTTGGTGTGGAGGAACTTGACTGTCCTGCACAGAGTCCTGACCTCAACCCCATAGAACACCTTTGTGATGAATTAGAGTGGAGACTGTGAGACAGACCTTCTCGTCCAACATCAGTGCCTGACCTCACAAATGTGCTTCTAGAGGAATGGTCAGAAATTCCCATAAACACACTCCTAAACCTTGTGGAAAGCCTCCCAGAAGAGCTGAAGCTGTTATAGCTGTAAAGGGGTGGGACAACTCCATATTACATTCATGTGCATGTAAAGGCAGATGTCCCAAAACTTTTGGCAACATAGTGTATTCTTTGTACACAGTGTATTTTTTGTACATAGTGTATTCTTTGTACATAGTGTATTCTTTGATGTGTGTGTGATTTCTTACTGTTTGGACGGTTCCCATCAGGACTATGTCTTCCTGATGGTGTCTCCTGTTCTCTCTCATGTTTTCACACTAAAAAATTAATAAGTATTAATAAGAGATCAGTGGTCAGAGCAAGAAGGACACAAAATCTCTGCAGAGACATCATCTACTCCTTTACTTTCACTGTAAAGGAAATTGTGTCCAAAGATAAAATCATCTAAATAATTAAAATGTAAAAATGTCTGGAGTGTTTTATTTCTTAAAGGATCAATGATTTTACCCAGTTTTAACTCAGGAGTGTAACACAATCCTGTAGATCAGCTGTTCCAGTTCTGTCAGAGAGATGTGTAGGATCTGTACACACTGAAATCATGTTGACTCTCCCTCTTACTGTTATTAAAAACTACACTCTGATCTGTAATAACACCATTAACTCATAATACTGATCTTCATAATAATCACTGATACACATCCCTCAGGAGCTTATAGTCACAAAATCTCACACAGAGAAATAAATCAATCAATCAATCAATCATCTGGAACATTCCCCTCCCTCCTCCTGCAGTACTATCTATGGAAGCCCGTTCCACCACTGAATAAAAAATAAAAAAGGTTATTGCGACTTTTTCTCACGATTCAGACTTTTTCTCAGAATTGCGAGTTGCACAGTTCACATCTCAGATTGAAATAGGAATTTTGTGTATCCACCTTTTTGAAATGCCAGAATTTGATATAACCCCGTTCATGATATAACAGTGTTCCTCTGCCCCTTAACATGCAGATCAAGGGAGAGTTCTGTTGATGAACAGCCCCAGTCCCGCTGTGGTCCAGTAAATAATAATGATAAATGATAGATATTACACTACACTGACTTGAGAATAATTTTCCCTGATAATATTTCATCAGTCATGTCATATTTTTTTTCTGCTACCTTCTGGAATAATAATGCGATGCCAGATTTGTGAATAAAATATTGATCTAATCAGTTAATATACAATTCTAATTTGTAGGGAGGAAGACTTTCAAATGTCTGCGATGAAGGAGCTCTTTTTATGTATGGACTGTTAATGACTCTGTACTACAGGTAAAACATTTAATCAGTATAAAAACAAAGGGGACACTTCTTCTGATTAGGGGCCATAATGTATAGATATAAAATGCATTTAATGACCCCTTTAATATGCAGTGTAATAAGCAGTTATTCAGACATCTGTAAGACAACACAGAAAGCATATTTGGGTTTTAATAAGGTCACCTCCAACCTGTCAATAAACTCAAAGGTAGAAATTGAGGAATCTTAATGTTATTTATATTTTTCATAATTACAGTAAGCACTGTTTAGAGCCAAGTAGAGCCAAGTAGCAGACAAGCACAGAAAAAAAAGTCAGAATTGCGAGTTTATATCTCACAATTCTCAGAAAAAAGTCCGAATAGTGAGATAAAAAGTCGCAATAACCTTTTTTTTATTTTTATGAAGTGGCAGAAACGGGCTTCTATAACTATCAGGTGGCCGAGGAGCAAAGCGAAACTAAATGTTCAGTCCTACAGTAAACAGGTTTTAGATTGATCCTATGTAGATATAGACTGATCTCATTATAAAGGTTTATTTTAAAACAGTTATAATTCCCTGTCTTTACCTGAATAAGACATTTTCTGCTAAAGCTCCGTGTGAGAATCTCCAGATCACAGGCGCGGAGTACTCCCTGAGTGAATCAGTGTCTGTGAACGAATCATTTAAGTGAACGAATCATTTAAGTGAACGACTCTTTTAGGTGATTCTTTCTGCTTCACTTCCTCTTTCTCTTCAGTCCTGCCTGTAAATCACGTGACTGCTTTTACCGCTTTTTATTATGGTTTAAAGTTTGACGGTAGTGTAATAATTACAGTGTTGTGGGAGTTAAAGGGCTTAATAACAATAATAAAACCCCATGACCATGACGAGATCTTCATTCGTAACCTTTTTTCTTTCTTTATTTCTCTTCTCTCCTGACATTACACCCCCCCCCCGAAGTCACTGCTGCCCCGCCCAGTTCCGCTCGATTTTCAGCACAAAATAAAAGTCCCTTAGACTCTTCCCAGTAAAAATAAAAGTCCATTCATAAACACAAAATATTTTTAACAGAACAGAGAATCTTTTTCTTCATTACATTCTCACAATAGTGCAGTTAAACTGGTCACCAAAGTAAATTTGACCAAATACTGAAGACAGAACAGAACAATCCAATCAATACTTGACAAACGTGCTACTGGTCTCTCTCACCGAATTATTTAATAAAGCTTCTAATAAAGAGTGAAATCTCAGTATCTCCTTCAACTGATCACCGCTTTATTCCCTCATCCTCATCATTGGCTAAAGACGAATCCTTCTTTAAACCAATATGGAATTTTATTAATAACCTTTAGAATAACACAGATTTTAATAAAGAAGTTAAATAGCAGTAAAAATTGTTAAATTGGAAATGAATTTTTTTTTAGGAAATTGGATTAAAGATTAAACAGGTGGCAATTCAAATAAGCAAATACTCTTCTACATAATAAAGCAGGAACAGCAGACCATCACTGAGGACATGAACAAATTACACTGTACAATGACATCTTTTTATATGAAAAAAAAAACTGTTTACGAGCGTATATATCTCACTTCCTATTGTTTTCCTGTATAAATCCTGTACGTATAAAGCCTTGCTCCTGTATGATTACATGTAATTATATACCATTTTATAAATCCTCTTTTTCAGTGTTAATCACTAATATCTCCTAGTTTCCTTCTGGTTATATTAATGATAAGTCTGGTATGGTTTTATAAACATCTCCTGAGAGCCTTTGTGTGTTTCATGTGTTCAGTAAAGATTATGAAGCAGGATTAATTTGGACTTTTTGAAGGAATCCACACTTTATTAAAATCTGAAGGAGAGAAACTCTTCAAATTTCATCCACACAGATTTCCTACATTTCTCTTCTTTAACTGAAATAGATATCGCTCCATGTCAATGTGAAGTGAGTGTAAATGTTTTAACAACAAAAGAGCAAACCTTCTTTATTAAAATGTGTGGATTGTGTAGTTAACAACTTTACTTTATATAAATGTTTACAGAAGATATGTTTCTTACTGAACGGCGGAACGTTAGTGTTAAAGCGCAGGTTTCTCCCCGGAGTTATTATACGGAACCGGAAGTTTAAGCGGAAGTGTACTGATCCTCTCGGCGTGTGTGTAGTGAGGAGGAATCTTCATCACAGTTTATTTATTTTCTGCAGTTTAAGTCGTCGATTGTGTGGAAAAATGTCCGACAACGAAGACAAGTAAGATTCATTCTAATTCTCTGTGCAGTTTAAATGCGTTAAATGGTGTAGAAGGTTAAAGTAGTGATGTGGTGTTACAGTAAGACGGGGTCCGTGTGTTTCCCAGACTCTCAGTTCATCAGGGATTAATGTGATACAGTGGTGTATCCACTGATGGACTGAGAGAATCAGTCTGCAGTAGATGATGGAGATCTGAGTTTTCTTCACTCCACTGAGGAGTTATCTGATGACGTGTGATAGAGTTCATCTGATTTCTATCATAAACACTGGCTTTCAGCTGTCTGTATTTTCTACATGAACTCAGAGATCTAACTCTCTTTACTGTCTTACAGCTTTACTCACCTGCTGCTTTACTCTAAAACAAGAATAAACACTGAAAGTAGGAGAGCTGAAAAATCAGATCGAATCGTCTGTGTGTGTGTGTGTGTGTGTGTGTGTGTGTGTGTGTGTGTACAGTTTTGATGATGGAGATTTTGATGATGTGGAGGAGGACGAGGGTCTGGATGACCTGGAGAACGTGGAGGATGTAAGATTTATTCTCAGCTCAGGGTTCAATTTATTTATTATTACTGATAAAACCTACAGTTGTGTGTGTGTGTGCGTGTGTGTGTGTGTGCGTGCGTGCGTGTGTGTGTAGGAGGACCAGGAAAACGTACAGATCCTCCCTGCAGGAGAAGGACAGCAGGCCAATCAGAAGCGAATCACTACACCGTACATGACCAAATACGAGAGAGCCAGAGTGCTGGGTACCAGAGCACTACAGATTGCGTAAATACACACACACACACTCTCACACACTGTCCACTTTAATAGGAACACCTGCTGTGATTATTTATTATATCTGATTGAGTAGTTGAGGGTTAAAGCTCTCACTCTAGACTTTAATGGGATTTAAACTCAGGAGGTTCTGATCAGTAACCTGCTGAATTAAACACTCACTCACATCAGGGGCTGATGGAATAACTGTATAGCCAAAAGTATTGGGACACCCCTCCAAATCATTGAATTCAGGTGAAAGAATTAGAGTGTCCAACATCAGTGCCTGACCTCACACATGTTCTTCTAGAGGAACGGTCAAAAATTCTCATAAACACACTCCTAAACCTTGTGGAAATCCTTCCCAGTTATAGCTGTAAGGGGCGGGACAACTCCATATTACATTCATGTGCATATAAAGGCAGACGTCCCAAAACTTTTGGCCTGTCTCACAGTCTCTGTTCTAATTCATCCCAAAGGTGTTCTATGGGGTTGAGGTCAGGACTCTGTGCAGGCCAGTCCAGTTCCTCCACACCAAACTCACTCATCCATGTCTTTATGGACCTTGCTTTGGTCACTGGTGTACAGTCATGTTGGAACAGGAAGGGGTCATCCCCAAACTGTTCCCACAAAGAGCATGAAGTTCTCCAAAATGTCTTGGTATGAAGCTGAAGCATTAAGAGTTCCTTTCACTGGAACTAAGGGGCGGAGCCCAACCCCTGAAAAACAACACCTGAACTCAATGATCTGGAGGGGTGTCCCAAAACTTTTGGCTATATAGTGTATATACACCAGTGTTCCTAATAAAGTGACCAGTGAGTGTTTCTGTTCTCTCACATACAGTTGCAGTCAGAAATATTGACCCTCCTCACCTCTACAGACATTACAGTGATGTCATGAACATTAATAATGACAGAAAGTCGTTAAAGAAGAGAAAATATTAATTGATGGATATTTGAGTGATTTTGGAAACAGAAGTTGATTCACTTTGATGTTCAGATGAAAAATGGAACTGTTTTAACACACATGTACATGTGCAGTATTATTCAGCCCCAGATTCAGTACTTTGTGGAGCTTCCTGTAGCTTTAAGAACTTCTAACAAACGTTCTCAGTAAGTTCTGACCATCTTCTTCCACCTCTCAGTCAGAATCTTTGACCGTTCTTCACATGCAGAAGTCATGTCTGATGGCTTCTGTGCTGCAACGCCTTCTTTAAATTCCACCAATGATTTTCAGTGGGATTTAAATCTGGTGATGGAGAAGCCTGGTCCAGGATGGTCCAGGATCTGTTTCTCCATGCTTGGAGGTGTGCTGGAATCATTCTTGCTGCAAAGTCCAGTGATCACCAAGGTTTAATTCCTCAACAGAAGGGATCATGTTCCTCTTTATAATGGCCTGGTGTTTCTGGAAGTCCATGATGACACAACATGATCAAGGTTGCCAGATCCTGCCACAGAAAAACAGCTCCACATCATCAGTGACCCTCCTCTTCTGCTCATAATCCTGACATTCTACTGGTCCATATGTCCAAACAGTTCCAGTTTGTTTCCCTAAACTCTGTAGTCTTGTCCACATTCCTCCTGGAATATTCTAGTTGACCTTTCAGGTTCCTTGTGGTCAAGAGTGGAGTGTCTTGGAGTCCAGCCATGAAGTCCTTGTTTATTCAGTGCAGGTCTTATAGTAGCCACTGAAGCAGGTGTACCAGCCTTCATCAGGTCACCATGTAGGTGTCTTGCAGTCACATGGAGGATTTTCTTCGTTGTCCTGACTGAGTTGGTTCAGGTCCTTGATGAAATGTTGGGCTTTCTTCCAGGTCCAGGCAGGATTGAAGCTCTTCCATAAGGTTTAAACTTCCTCAGAAGGTCTTCAGGTGTGATGGAATGATCTCCTCTCTCAGCTTTTCTGGAAGCTCTTTCTGATTGCAGCTCAGCTTGAACACCTTCATGGCTTTATAAACACATCACAGCTGAAGCACAGGAAGGATCTTTATAGAGTTCCTAAAGGCTTTGTTAAGATTAGAGTCAGAGGTTAGGGTCAGGGTTAGAGTCAGGGTCAGAGTTAGGGTCAGGATCAGGGTCAGGGTCTTTCAGCTCCACTTGGGGGCAACAGGACACTTCACCTCTCTGTGTTAATGTTATTATTTTAAGACAGTGGGTGACATCACTTCCTGTCCACACAGGATGTGTGCACCAGTGATGGTGGAGTTGGAGGGAGAGACGGACCCTCTACAGATCGCCATGAAGGAGCTCAAGTAGGAAACACACACACACACTTCATAATAATGAGAACTCCAACACTCACCACCAGAGGGCACTGTCATCTCACACACACACACACACACACACACACACACACACACACACTTCATAATAATGAGAACTCCAACACTCACCACCAGAGGGCACTGTCATCTCACACACACACACACACACACACACACACACTCTTCATAATAATGAGAACTCCAACACTCACCACCAGAGGGCACTGTCATCTCACACACACACACACACACACACTGCATGGTTACTCAGAAGCCTCTGACTGACACACAGCACTGATACTGGAGACTCCTTCCATTAACATCTCCTTACTGACCCACACTGTACTGTTCACATTCTCCTTTCTCTTCTGCTTCTCACAGGAAGTGTGAGAGATGAGTTTGTGTTAGAGTGCTAAAAGATTTATTCTGGTGTTCAAACAGTGGGGTGTGTGTGTGTGTGTGTGTGTGTGTGTGTGTGTGTGTGTGGTGTGATTTACAGAGGCAGAAAAATCCCCATCATCATCCGGAGGTATCTGCCTGACGGGAGCTATGAGGACTGGGGCTGTGACGAGCTCATCATCACTGACTAACACACACACACACACACACACACACACACACACTTCTACAGTCTTCAGTGTTTCTCTGACTGGAAATGAAACACAATCAGTGAATCTGTAAACAGTGATTAAAACTAAAACACACACACGTAAACTTCATCATCATGGGGCTCTGGTTTAAACCAAACACACACCCATCAGTACACACACACACACACCCATCAGTACACACACACACACACCCATCAGTACACACACACACACACCCATCAGTACACACACACACACACCCATCAGTACACACACACACACACACACTTAAACACACACCCATCAGTACACACACACACAAACACTTAAACACACACCTATCAGTGCCTGCGCGCGCACACCCACACACACACACCCTCCTGTACAATGGGCTCAGTGTGAGTGTGTGTGCAGTGACTCTCTCTCTCCACTAGAGGGAGTAAAGACTCGTTTTTGTTGTTTAGTGAGTTTTAGTTGTTTTTATTAAAAGTTACACAATAAATGTTTTTGTAGAAATCATTTCCAGTCCTGATGTTTTATTGATCCTGGTGAAGTCTTCAGTCTGATGTTTGTAATAAAGCTGTAATTTCTTGGAGAAGTGGTGAGGTTAAAGTGGTGTGTGTGGATCTGGGGTTAAATCTGGACTTTAAGCAGAACATCTGAGTGTGAAGATAAAGATCCTGAACATGGAGCTGACTTTTACACACACTTCTCCATCATCTCCATCTTCTTCATGAAACCTTTCCAGCAGCGTGTTGAAGGTGTGCTTTCGTCTCTGCTGCTGTTCCTCAGGACCTGATTGTTGGTCATGTTCTGATGTAAACTCTAAGCTTTTTACTCTGGTTCAGGTTTAGATCAGATTAATAAAGACCCTGTTCAGACTGTAGACCTGTTTCTTCTGAATCTGGATCAGGTCATGTGAAGT
>NC_080721.1:16406049-16416049 GCF_019097595.1 Hemibagrus wyckioides | reverse complement strand
TCCAGGTTCCTGATGTGGTTCTCCTGGTGCTGTGTGAAGGTTCAGCATTCAGCAGCTCACACACTCCTGTCAGGACACACACACACACAGAAATATTTATTACAGATTTATTCATTATGATTGATTTAAAAACTGAAGGTCAACAAACGGAGAATGGTCAATGGAACCCAACGTCCAGATTAATAACTAATAAACACTGAGTGGTGCTCTGATAGAAAAAACATCAACATCACTGTCCAACACTTCACTCCATCACACCAGGGTTCTTCTCCTCTAACAGCCCCAGCCTGAGAGATTATTCCTCTGACTGGTCCACAGAGCTGACACTGGAGACTCCTTACACACACACACACACACACACACACACACACACAAAACCACACACACACACACACTTCTCCTCACAGATCAGTGATTAGGATTAGCTGCATTTTAATCTGTTTTTTATCAGTGTGTGTGTGTGTGTGTGTGGTTGTGTGTGTGTGTGTGTGTATGTGTGTGTGTGTGGTTGTGTGTGTGTGTGTGTGGTTGTGTGTGTGTGTGTGGTTGTGTGTGTATGTGTGTGTGGTTGTGTGTGTGTCTGTGGAGTAAATAGAGTAAAGAAATAACAGACACAGAGGGAAAATAGATGTGATGTGATTTTGATTCATTAGACTGAGTAATGTTCCTCATTTCTACATGGTGGCGTCGACCTGCCGCCTGGTTGTGTGTGTGTGTGAGGTGTGTGTGTGTGTGTGTGAGGTGTGTGTGTGTGAGGTGTGTGTGTGTGTGTGAGGTGTGTATGTGTGTGTGAGGTGTGTGTGTGTGTGTGTGTGTGAGGTGTGTGTGTGTGTGAGGTGTGTGTGTGTGTGTGAGGTGTGTGTGTGAGGTGTGTGTGAGGTGTGTGTGTGTGAGGTGTGTGTGTGTGTGTGAGGTGTGTGTGTGTGTGTGTTATTCCAGGCTACTGTGTAAGGTTTAGCGGTTATTTCAGGCTCCCAGGAGAGCATGAGCAGCACAGCACTCCACTTCATGATGGCTAGACTGGATAAACACACACACACATATACACACACACACACACATACACACACACACACACACACACACACACACACATACACACACATACACACTTACCACGCCCGTTCAGGAGTGTTCAATCAGACACTGTTCAAGAGTTTGACTGCTCAATGTTTCCCAGTACACTCACATACACATGTACACTAACACACAATAACACACACACACTCACACACTAACACACTACACACACTAACACACTAACACACTACACACACTAACACACAAACACTAACACACTACACACACACTAACACACACTCACACACTAACATACACTAACACACACACACACTAACACACAAACACTAACACACTACACACACTAACACACTACTCACACACTAACATACACTAACACACTACACACAAAAACACACATACACACTAACACACTAACACACTACACACACTAACACACAAACACTAACACACTACACACACTAATTCACATACTAACACACACTAATACACACTACACACACTAACACACACACACACACACTAACACACACACTAACACACGACACACACTAACACACTAACACACTAACACATTACACACACTAACACACTACACACACTAACACACACTCACACACACTCACACACTAATACATACTACACACACTCACACACTCACACACACTCACACACTAATACATACTACACACACTCACACACACTCACACACTAACGCATACTACACACACTCAAACACACTCACACACTAACACATATTACACACTCACACACACTCACACACTAATACATACTACACACTCACACACACTCACACACTAACACATACTACACACTAACACACACTAACACACACTCTAACACACTCTAACACACACTAACACACTCTAACACACACTCTAACACATACTAACACACACACTAACACACACTCTAACACACACTCTAACACACTCTAACACACACTAACACATAGTACACACTAACACACACTCACACACACTCACACACTAATACATACTACACACACTCACACACTCACACACACTCACACACTAACACATATTACACACTCACACACACTCACACACTAATACATACTACACACACTCACACACTAACGCATACTACACACACTCACACACACTCACACACACTCACACACTAACACATATTACACACTCACACACACTCACACACTAATACATACTACACACACTCACACACACTCACACACTAACGCATACTACACACTCACACACACTCACACACTAACACATACTACACACTAACACACACTAACACACACTCTAACACACACTCTAACACACACTCTAACACATACTAACACACACACTAACACACACTCTAACACACACTCTAACACACTCTAACACACACTAACACATAGTACACACTAACACACACTCACACACTATTACATACTACACACTAACACACACTCACACACTAACACATACTACACACTCACACACACTCACACACTAACACACACACTAACACACACTTTAACACACACTAACACACACACTAACACACACTCTAACACACTCTTAGCACACACACTAACACACACTAACACACACACACTCTAACACACTCTAACACACTCTAACACACACTCTAACACTCACACTAACACACACACTAACACACACACTAACACACTAACACATACTACACACTAACACACACTAACACACACACTAACACACACTTTAACACACACTAACACACACAAACACACACTCTAACACACTCTTAGCACACACACTAACACACACTCTAACACACACACACACTCTAACACACACTAACACACACACACACTCTAACACACACACACTCTAACACACTCTAACACACACACTAACACACACTCTAACACACTCTAACACACACACACTCTAACACACACTCTAACACACTAACACACACTCTTAGCACACACACTAACACACACTCTAACACACACACACTCTAGCACACACACTAACACACACTCTAACACACTCTAACACACTAACACACACTCTTAGCACACACACTAACACACACTCTAACACACTCTAACACACTCTAACACACTCTTAGCACACACACTAACACACACTCTTAGCACACACACTAACACACACTCTAACACACTCTAACAAACATTAACACACACTCTAACACACTCTTAGCACACACACTAACACACACTCTAACACACACACACACTAACACACACACACTCTAACACACACTAACACACACTCTAACACACTTAGCACACACACTAACACACTAACACACACACACACTCTAACACACTCTTAGCACACACACTAACACACACTCTAACACACACACACACTCTAACACACACTCTAACACACTTAGCACACACACTAACACACTCTAACACACACACACACTCTAACACACACACACACTCTAACACACTCTTAGCACACACACTAACACACACTCTAACACACACACACACTCTAACACACACTCTAACACACTCTAACACACATTAACACACACTAACACACACTCTAACACACACACACTCTAACACACACACACTCTAACACACTCTAACACACACTCTAACACACACTAACACACACTCTAACACACTCTAACACACACTCTAACACACTCTAACACACTCTAACACACTAACACACTTAGCACACACACTAACACACTCTAACACACACACTCTCTATCACACTCTAACACACACTCTAACACACACTCTTAGCACACACACTAACACACACTCTAACACACTAACACACACTCTAACACACTCTAACACACACTAACACACACTCTTAGCACACACACTAACACACACTCTAACAAACATTAACACACACTCTAACACACTCTAACACACTCTTAGCACAAACACTAACACACACTCTAACACACACACACTCTAACACACTCTAACACACACTAACACACACTCTAACACACTCTTAGCACACACTCTAACACACTCTAACACACACACACACTCTAACACACACTCTAACACACTCTAACACACTAACACACACTCTTAGCACACACACTAACACACACTCTAACACACTCTAACACACTAACACACACTCTTAGCACACACACTAACACACACTCTAACACACTCTAACACACTCTTAGCACACACACTAACACACACTCTTAGCACACACACTAACACACACTCTAACACACACTAACACACACTCTAACACACTCTTAGCACACACACTAACACACACTCTAACACACACACACACTAACACACACACACTCTAACACACACTAACACACACTCTAACACACTTAGCACACACACTAACACACTCTAACACACACACACACTCTAACACACACACACACTAACACACTCTTAGCACACACACTAACACACACTCTAACACACACACACACTCTAACACACACTCTAACACACTTAGCACACACACTAACACACTCTAACACACACACACACTCTAACACACACACACACTCTAACACACTCTTAGCACACACACTAACACACACTCTAACACACTCTAACACACACTCTAACACACTCTAACACACACTCTAACACACTCTAACACACATTAACACACACTAACACACACTCTAACACACACACACTCTAACACACACACACTCTAACAAACTAACACACACTCTAACACACACTAACACACACTCTAACACACACTCTAACACACTCTAACACACTCTAACACACTCTAACACACACTCTAACACACTAACACACTTAGCACACACACTAACACACTCTAACACACACTCTTAGCACACACACTAACACACACTCTAACACACTAACACACACTCTAACACACTCTAACACACACTAACACACACTCTTAGCACACACACTAACACACACTCTAACAAACATTAACACACACTCTAACACACTCTAACACACTCTTAGCACAAACACTAACACACACTCTAACACACACACACTCTAACACACTCTAACACACACTAACACACACTCTAACACACTCTTAGCACACACTCTAACACACTCTAACACACACACACACTCTAACACACTCTCAGCACACACACTAACACACACTCTAACATACACACACACACACTAACACACTCTAACACACTCTAACACACATTAACACACACTCTAACACACTAACACACTCTTAGCACACACACTAACACACACTCTAACACACACACACACTCTAACACACACACACTCTAACACACACTCTAACACACACACTAACACACACTCTAACACACTCTAACACACTCTTAGCACACACACTAACACACACTCTAACACACACACACACTCTAACACACACTCTAACACACTCTAACACACACTAACACACACTCTAACACACACACACTCTAACACACACACACACACTAACACACACTCTAACACACTCTAACACACTCTAACACACACACACTCTAACACACACTCTAACACACTCTAACACACTCTTAGCACACACACTAACACACACTCTAACACACACACACACTCTAACACACACTCTAACACACTCTAACACACACTAACACACACTCTAACACACACACACTCTAACACACACACACACTAACACACACTCTAACACACTCTAACACACTCTAACACACACACACTCTAACACACTCTAACACACACTCTAACACACACACTAACACACACTCTAACACACTCTAACACACTCTAACACACACTCTAACACACTAACACACACTCTTAGCACACACACTAACACACACTCTAACACACTCTAACACACATTAACACACACTCTAACACACTCTAACACACACTAACACACACTCTTAGCACACACACTAACACACACTCTAACACACTCTAACAAACATTAACACACACTCTAACACACTCTAACACACTCTTAGCACACACACTAACACACACTCTAACACACACACTCTAACACACTCTAACACACACTAACACACACTCTAACACACTCTTAGCACACACACTAACACACACTCTAACACACACACACACTCTAACACACACTCTAACACACTCTAACACACTCTTAGCACACACACTAACACACACTCTAACACACACACACACTCTAACACACTCTAACACACTCTTAGCACACACACTAACACACACTCTAACACACACACACACTCTAACACACACTTTAACACACTCTAACACACTCTTAGCACACACACTAACACACACTCTAACACACACACACTCTAACACACTCTAACACACACTAACACACACTCTAACACACTCTAACACACACTCTAACACACTCTAACACACACTAACACACACTCTAACACACTCTAACACACACTCTAACACACACACTAACACACACTAACACACACACTAACACACACTAACACACACACACACTAACACACACACTAACACACACACACACTAACACACACACTAACACACACATGACACAGTTGATAAATTTGACTATATCATTAGACACTCATTAATATTCTAAAGCTCTAGATTGTTGAATAATTTTAGTAATATATGAAATATATGACCTAAACAATCCTGAAGTGTGTGTTTAATGAGATGAGTAAAGTTAGACCAGGGTTCCTGTCATTAATCACACACACACACAAACACACACACACACACACAAACACACACACACACAGGCGGAGCTGATCAGTAATTACAGCTGAAACAGTTCCTGCTCTCATCCAGTCACCATCTGTTACTGAGCACAGAGCTCACATTACTGTCTACTGTTCACCAGAGAGAGAGAGAGAGAGAGAGAGAGAGAAGTGGGGGAGACGGGGAAACAGAGAGAGACAGACAGAGAAAGAGTGTGTGTGTGTGTGAGAGAGAGAGAGAGAGAGAGAGAGAGAGAGAGAGAGAAGTGGGGGAGACGGGGAAACAGAGAGAGACAGACAGAGAAAGAGTGTGTGTGTGTGTGAGAGAGAGAGAGAGAGAGAGAGAGAGAGAGAGGGATTAAGCTTGTGTCTCTCTTAAACAGTTCTTTAATCACAGACAGGATCAGATCACAAACATGGCACCTAACACACACCACTTTTAATTAAACACATGAAACACACACACACACACCTGAAATCAGGTCTTTATTAGCTAGTGAGAGGCTGATGGTGATGGTGGTGATGGTGATGATGGTGGTGGTGGTGATGGTGATGATGGTGGTGGTGGTGATGGTGATGATGGTGATGGTGGTGATGGTGATGGTGGTGATGGTGGTGATGGTGGTGATAGTGATGGTGGTGATGGTAGTGGTGGTGATGGTGATGGTGGTGATGGTGATGATAGTGATGGTGGTGATAGTGATGGTGGTGATGGTGGTGGTGGTGATGGTGATGGTGGTGATGGTGATGATAGTGGTGGTGGTGATGGTGGTGATGGTGATGGTGGTGGTGGTGGTGGTGGTGGTGATGGTGGTGGTGGTGATGATAGTGATGGTGGTGATGGTGGTGGTGGTGATGGTGATGGTGGTGATGGTGATGATGGTGATGGTGATGGTGGTGATGGTGGTGATGGTGATGATAGTGATGGTGGTGATTTTGGTGGTGGTGATGGTGATGGTGGTGATGGTGATGATGGTGGTGATGGTGATGATGGTGGTGGTGATGGTGGTGATGGTGATGATGGTGATGATAGTGATGGTGATGATAGTGATGGTGGTGATGGTGATGGTGGTGATGATGGTGGTGATGGTGATGGTGGTGATGGTGGTGATGGTGATGGTGGTGGTGGTGATGGTGATGGTGGTGATGGTGGTGGTGATGGTGGTGATGGTGGTGGTGATGGTGATGGTGGTGATGGTGGTGGTGATGGTGGTGATGGTGGTGGTGGTGATGGTGATGATGGTGATGGTGGTGATGGTGATGATAGTGATGGTGGTGATGGTGGTGATGGTGGTGGTGGTGGTGATGGTGATGGTGGTTGTGGTGGTGGTGATGGTGGTGATGGTGGTGGTGATGGTGATGGTGGTGATGGTGGTGGTGATGGTGGTGATGGTGATGGTGGTGATGGTGGTGGTGGTGGTGATGGTGATGGTGGTTGTGGTGGTGGTGATGGTGGTGATGGTGGTGGTGATGGTGATGGTGGTGATGGTGGTGGTGATGGTGATGATGGTGGTGGTGGTGATGGTGATGATGGTGGTGGTGGTGATGGTGATGATGGTGATGGTGGTGATGGTGATGGTGGTGATGGTGGTGATGGTGGTGATAGTGATGGTGGTGATGGTGGTGGTGGTGGTGGTGATGGTGATGGTGGTGATGGTGGTGATGGTGATGGTGGTGATGGTGGTGGTGGTGGTGGTGATGGTGATGGTGGTGATGGTGGTGATGGTGATGATGGTGATGGTGATGGTGGTGATGGTGGTGATGGTGATGATAGTGATGGTGGTGATTTTGGTGGTGGTGATGGTGATGGTGGTGATGGTGATGATGGTGGTGATGGTGATGATGGTGGTGGTGATGGTGGTGATGGTGATGATGGTGATGATAGTGATGGTGATGATAGTGATGGTGGTGATGGTGATGGTGGTGATGATGGTGGTGATGGTGATGATGGTGGTGGTGATGGTGGTGATGGTGATGGTGGTGGTGGTGATGGTGATGGTGGTGATGGTGGTGGTGATGGTGGTGATGGTGGTGGTGATGGTGATGGTGGTGATGGTGGTGGTGATGGTGGTGATGGTGATGGTGGTGATGGTGATGATGGTGATGGTGGTGATGGTGATGATAGTGATGGTGGTGATGGTGATGGTGGTGATGGTGGTGGTGGTGGTGATGGTGATGGTGGTTGTGGTGGTGGTGATGGTGGTGATGGTGGTGATGGTGATGATAGTGATGGTGATGATAGTGATGGTGGTGGTGGTGATGGTGATGGTGGTGGTGATGGTGGTGATGGTGGTGATGGTGATGATAGTGATGGTGGTGGTGGTAATGGTAATGGTGGTGATGGTGGTGGTGGTGGTGGTGATGGTGATGATAGTGGTGGTGGTGGTGGTGGTGATAGTGGTGATGGTGATGGTGGTGGTGATGGTGATGGTGGTGATGGTGATGGTGGTGATGGTGATGGTGATGATGGTGGTGATGGTGATGATAGTGATGGTGGTGATGGTGATGGTGGTGATGGTGATGGTGGTGGTGATGGTGATGGTGGTGGTGGTGATGATGGTGGTGGTGGTGATGGTGGTGATGGTGATGGTGGTGATGGTGGTGGTGATGGTGATGGTGATGGTGGTGATGGTGATGGTGGTGATGGTGATGGTGGTGATGGTGGTGGTGATGGTGATGGTGATGGTGGTGGTGATGGTGGTGATGGTGATGGTGGTGGTGGTGATGATGGTGGTGGTGATGGTGGTGGTGATGGTGGTGATGGTGGTGGTGATGGTGGTGATGGTGATGGTGGTGGTGATGATGGTGATGGTGATTGTGGTGGTGGTGATGGTGGTGATGATAGTGATGGTGGTGATAGTGATGGTGGTGGTGGTGATGGTGGTGATGGTGATGGTGGTGGTGATGGTGATGGTGGTGGTGGTGATGGTGATGGTGGTGATGGTGATGGTGGTGGTGATGGTGGTGGTGATGGTGGTGATGGTGGTGGTGATGGTGGTGATGGTGGTGGTGATGGTGGTGATGGTGGTGGTGGTGGTGATGGTGGTGATGGTGGTGGTGATGATGGTGATGGTGATTGTGGTGGTGGTGATGGTGATGGTGGTGATGATAGTGATGGTGGTGATAGTGATGGTGGTGGTGGTGGTGGTGGTGATGGTGATGGTGATGGTGGTGGTGGTGATGGTGATGGTGGTGATGATAGTGATGGTGGTGGTGGTGGTGGTGGTGATGGTGATGGTGGTGATGATGGTGATTGTGG
>NC_080721.1:16386049-16396049 GCF_019097595.1 Hemibagrus wyckioides | reverse complement strand
CACACACACGCTTCATCACAACATCTACACAAACACACACACACACTCTACATCACAACATCTACACAAACACACACACACACTCTACATCACAACATCTACACAAACACACACACACTCTACATCACAACATCTACACAAACACACACACACACTCTACATCACAACATCTACACAAACACACACACACACTCTACATCACAACATCTACACAAACACACACACACACTCTACATCACAACATCTACACAAACACACACTCTACATCACAACATCTACACAAACACACACTCTACATCACAACATCTACACAAACACACACTCTACATCACAACATCTACACAAACACACACACACACTCTACATCACAACATCTACACAAACACACACTCTACATCACAACATCTACACAAACACACACTCTACATCACAACATCTACACAAACACACACACACTCTACATCACAACATCTACACAAACACACACACACACTCTACATCACAACATCTACACAAACACACACTCTACATCACAACATCTACACAAACACACACACACACTCTACATCACAACATCTACACACACACACACTCTACATCACAACATCTACACAAACACACACACATACATCACTCAGCTCATTAATAATCAAACATCACTATGCTATAAATCTGATGGTGTGTCTTGTTTGTTTGCCTGTGTGTGTGTGTGTGTGTGTGTGTGTGTGTGTGTGATCATGTGACTGTGCTGTGGTGGTGATGATGGTTGCCGTCAGAAACGGTTGTTCAGGGGATTCTCGTGAGCGCAGGGGTCACGGTGTCACGCTAATCACACCGCCATGAGGGTCTCATGACAGGATGGTACAGTCATCACACACACACACACACACTCCTAATTTACATCATCATGGTTTCAATTCATATATGAGAGAGAGAGAGAGAGAGACAGAGAGAGAGAGAGAGAGACAGAGAGAGAGAGAGAGAGAGAGAGAGAGAGAGAGAGAGAGAGAGAGAGAGAGAGAGAGAGAGAGAGAGAGAGAGACAGAGAGAGAGAGAGAGAGACAGAGAGAGAGAGAGAGAGAGACAGAGAGAGAGAGAGAGACAGAGAGAGAGACAGAGAGAGAGACAGAGAGAGACAGAGAGAGAGAGATGGAGGTATTTATCATATTTGGCGGAGAAGGAAAGGTTGCCCTTTTGTCCATTCTGTAAACGGAGGAGAAAGTTCCTTGGGGAATTCCTGAATTCAGATCAGGAGAGAGAGACAGAAATACCAAGACAGAGAGATAGACAGATTGAGAGACAGACAGAGTGAGAGACAGACAGAGTGAGAGACAGACAGCGCCTACATGTGGGAAAGTAAAGGGCAGGAATGAGAAGTGTGTGGACTGGATGATGACCTAATGAGTGCTTTAGGGCAGAATCATTATGTTCCAGAACATTCTGTGTGTGTGTGTGTGTGTGTGTAATTAAAGCAACATAGTGATGACATTTAATTCCATTTATTGTCCTTAAAATGTCATAATTGATGAATAAACATAAATATGTAAATTAGGACACGCCCCCATTAGCCCTTTATTAACCCCGAGCTCCTCCCCAAGTACAGCCTACAGCCTGACAGCTCTGAGCTGTAGAGGTTCCTCCTGACCAGCAGGGGGCGGGGTCTCTTTAATCTTTCCCTCATCTCTGTGCAGATGTAAAGACTCTGGTCAATAAACTCTGAGTGTGACTCATGTAACTAACCATGGAACAAGCAATACTGTTACCATGACAACCCACTGCTAACAATAGTTGTATGTGTGTGTGTGTGTGTGTGAGTGTGTGTGAGTGTGTGTGAGTGTGTGTGAGTGTGTGTGTGTGTGTGTGCGTGTGTATGTGTGTGTGTGTGTGTGTGTGTGAGAGTGTGTGTGAGATCAGGAAGACTCGTATGTTATACACATCTATACAATACAGTGGAATGCTGCAATAAGTTTCCCATCCTACCCTGTTAGTCACACCTTTATTTTATTTTATTATTTATTTATTTATTTATTTATTTATTTATTTATTTATTTATTTATTTATTTATTTATTTTACTATTATAACCTCATTGGGGGCTCCGCCCCCCCTTAAATGAAAATTCTAGAATCGGCCCTGGACAATAGATACTAATCATCCGTTAAATAACAAAGTAAAATGAAATTATTCTACAGTATTTCACACCTCACAAGGAATAGTCCATTTTATTACGGTTACTTTTCTCACAAAGACATTCTTGATGAATATGATTGGATAAATACTCTTATCATAAATATACACTACTGGAAGCAGCACAACCGAGAGAAAAGCTATGAAATGTAGAGAATAGACTATTGGGAATAATTTAATACACATTCATGGAAAAATAAATTTTCTGGTTCAAATTCAAATTTTATTGGTCACATATGAAATTATACACAGTACGACGTGTAGGGAAATGCTTTTAACGACTGTCTTATATAAAAAAGAAAGAGTAAAAAATAAAAATTTAAAGTTCGGACATGAAAAATAGGGGATATAGTTAAGAATATATAGGGAAAAGTCGGGAAAATTAAATGGTGGAAATCACAAACGAAAATAACTTGAAAGTCAAGTGTCAGATCTGCATATGCAAATATATTAAAATACAAGTCATTGATTCAGATCACTGCTGTTTAGGCCAGCAGAGAAGGACTTACTGACCCTGATGGTCCACCACTGCACACTACACACTCACAACACACACTACACAAACTACACACTCACAACACACACTACACAAACTACACACTCACAACACACACTACACAAACTACACACTCACAACACACACTACACACTCACAACACACACTACACAAACTACACACTCACAACACACTCACAACACACACTACACAAACTACACACTCACAACACACACTACACAAACTACACACTCACAACACACACTGCACACTCACAACACACACTACACAAACTACACACTCACAACACACACTACACACTCACAACACACACTACACACACTACACACTCACAACACAGACTACACACTCACAACACACACTACACAAACTACACACTCACAACACACATTACACACTCACAACACACACTACACAAACTACACACTCACAACACACACTACACACTCACAACACACACTACACAAACTACACACTCACAACACACACTACACACACTACACACTCACAACACACACTACACACTCACAACACACACTACACACACTACACACTCACAACACAAACTACACACTCACAACACATACTACACACACTACACACACTACACACTCACAACACACACTACACACTCACAACACACACTACACACTCACAACACACACTACACACTCACAACACACACTACACAAACTACACACTCACAACACAAACTACACACTCACAACACACACTACACACTCACAACACACTACACACTCACAACACACACTACACACTCACAACACACACTACACAAACTACACACTCACAACACAGACTACACACTCACAACACACACTACACACTCACAACACACACTACACAAACTACACACTCACAACACACACTACACACTCACAACACACACTACACACTCACAACACACACTACACAAACTACACACTCACAACACACACTACACACTCACAACACACACTACACAAACTACACACTCACAACACACACTACACACTCACAACACACACTACACAGACTACACACTCACAACACACACTACACAAACTACACACTCACAACACACACTACACACTCACAACACACACTAAACAAACTACACACTCACAACAGACACTACACACTCACAACACACACTACACACTCACAACACACACTACACACACTACACACTCACAACACACACTACACAAACTACACACTCACAACACACACTACACAAACTACACACTCACAACACACACTACACACTCACAACACACACTACACACACTACACACTCACAACACACACTACACACACTACACACTCACAACACACACTACACACACTACACACTCACAACACACTACACACTCACAACACAGACTACACACTCACAACACACACTACACAAACTACACACTCACAACACACACTACACACACTCCACACTCACAACACACACTACACAAACTACACACTCACAACACACACTACACACTCACAACACACACTACACAAACTACACACTCACAACACACACTACACACTCACAACACACACTACACAAACTACACACTCACAACACACACTACACACTCACAACACACACTACACACACTACACAATCACAACACAGACTACACACTCACAACACACACTACACAAACTACACACTCACAACACACTACACACTCACAACACACACTACACAAACTACACACTCACAACACACACTACACACACTACACACTCACAACACACACTACACACTCACAACACACACTACACACTCACAACACACACTACACAAACTACACACTCACAACACACACTACACACTCACACACTACACACTCACAACACACACTACACACTCACAACACACACTACACAAACTACACACTCACAACACACACTACACAAACTACACACTCACAACACACACTACACAGACTACACACTCACAACACACACTACACACTCACAACACACACTACACACTCACAACACACTCACAACACAGACTACACACTCACAACACACACTACACACTCACAACACACACTATACACTCACAACACAGACTACACACTCACAACACAAACTACACACTCACAACACACACTACACACTCACAACACACTACACACTCACAACACACACTACACAAACTACACACTCACAACACAGACTACACACTCACAACACACACTACACACTCACAACACTGTAGTGTGTGTTGTGAGTGTGTAGTGTGTGTAGTGTGTGTAGTGAGTGTGTAGTCTGTGTTGTGAGTGTATAGTGTGTGTAGTGTGTGTAGTATGTGTTGTGAGTGTGTAGTTTGTGTTGTGAGTGTGTAGTGTGTGTTGTGAGTGTGTAGTTTGTGTAGTGTGTGTGTAGTGTGTGTTGTGAGGGTGTAGTCTGTGTTGTGAGTGTGTAGTGTGTGTTGTGAGTGTGTAGTTTGTGTAGTGTGTGTGTAGTGTGTGTTGTGAGTGTGTAGTCTGTGTTGTGAGTGTGTAGTGTGTGTAGTGTGTGTTGTGAGTGTGTAGTGTGTGTAGTGTGTTTTGTGAGTGTGTAGTTTGTGTAGTGTGTGTTGTGAGTGTGTAGTGTGTGTGTAGTGTGTGTTGTGAGTGTGTAGTGTGTGTTGTGTGTGTTGTGAGTGTGTAGTGTGTGTTGTGAGTGTGTAGTGTGTGTTGTGAGTGTGTAGTGTGTGTAGTGTGTGTTGTGAGTGTGTAGTGTGTGTTGTGAGTGTGTAGTTTGTGTAGTGTGTGTTGTGAGTGTGTAGTGTGTGTTGTGAGTGTGTAGTGTGTGTAGTGTGTGTTGTGAGTGTGTAGTCTGTGTTGTGAGTGTGTAGTGTGTGTTGTGAGTGTGTAGTTTGTGTAGTGTGTTGTGAGTGTGTAGTCTGTGTTGTGAGTGTGTACTGTGTGTTGTGAGTGTGTAGTCTGTGTTGTGAGTGTGTAGTTTGTTTAGTGTGTGTTGTGAGTGTGTAGTGTGTGTTGTGAGTGTGCAGTTTGTGTAGTGTGTGTTGTGAGTGTGTAGTGTGTGTTGTGAGTGTGTACTCACAACACAGACTACACACTCACAACACACACTACACACTCACAACACAGACTACACACTCACAACACACACTACACACACTACACACTCACAACACACACTACACACTCACAACACACACTACACAAACTACACACTCACAACACACACTACACACTCACAACACACACTACACACACTACACACACTACACACAGTACACACTCACAACACAAACAACACACACTACACACTCACAACACACACTACACACACACTACACACTCACAACACACACTACACACTCACAACACACATTACACAAACTACACACTCACAACACAGACTACACACTCACAACACACTACACACTCACAACACACACTACACACTCACAACACACTCACAACACACACTACACACTCACAACACACACTACACACTCACAACACAGACTACACACTCACAACACAAACTACACACTCACAACACACACTACACACTCACAACACACACTACACAAACTACACACTCACAACACAGACTACACACTCACAACACAGACTACACACTCACAACACACTACACAAACTACACACTCACAACACAGGCTACACACTCACAACACACACTACACACTCACAACACACACTACACACTCACAACACACACAACACAGACTACACACTCACAACACAAACTACACACTCACAACACACACTACACACTCACAACACACACTACACACTCACAACACAGACTACACACTCACAACACACACTACACACTCACAACACACACTACACAAACTACACACTCACAACACACACTACACAAACTACACACTCACAACACACACTACACACTCACAACACGCTACACAAACTACACACTCACAACACACACTACACACTCACAACACACACTACACACACTACACACACTACACACTCTCAACACACACTACACACACTACACACTCACAACACACACTACACAAACTACACACTCACAACACACACTACACACACTACACACTCACAACACACACTACACACACTACACACTCACAACACACACTACACACACTACACACTCTGAACACACACTACACACTCACAACACACACTACATGCACTACACACTCACAACACACACTACACACTCACAACACACACTACACAAACTACACACTCACAACACACACTACACACTCACAACACACACTACACACTCACAACACAGACTACACACTCACAACACACACTACACAAACTACACACTCACAACACACACTACACAAACTACACACTCCCAACACAGACTACACACTCACAACACACACTACACACACTACACACTCACAACACACACTACACACTCACAACACACACTACTACAAACTACACACTACACTCACAACACACACTACACACTCACAACACACACTACACAAACTACACACTCACAACACACACTACACACTCACAACACACACTACACACTCACAACACACACTACACAAACTACACACTCACAACACACACTACACACTCACAACACAGACTACACACTCACAACACACACTACACACACTACACACTCACAACACACACTACACAAACTACACACTCACAACACACACTACACACTCACAACACACACTACACACTCACAACACACACTACACAAACTACACACTCACAACACACACTACACACTCACAACACACACTACACACTCACAACACACACTACACAAACTACACACTCACAACACACACTACACACTCACAACACACACTACACAAACTACACACTCACACCACACACTCCACACACAGCTCACACACACTACACAGACTACACACTCACAACACACACTACACAAACTACACACTCACAACACACACTACACACTCACAACACACACTACACAAACTACACACTCACAACACACACTACACACTCACAACACACACTACACACTCACAACACACACTACACAGACTACACACTCACAACACACACTACACAAACTACACACTCACAACACACACTACACACTCACAACACACACTACACAAACTACACACTCACAACACACACTACACACTCACAACACAGACTACACACTCACAACACACACTACACAGACTACACACTCACAACACACACTACACAAACTACACACTCACAACACACACTACACACTCACAACACACACTACACAAACTACACACTCACAACACACACTACACAAACTACACACTCACAACACACACTACACACTCACAACACACACTACACAAACTACACACTCACAACACACACTACACACTCACAACACAGACTACACACTCACAACACACACTACACAGACTACACACTCACAACACACACTACACAAACTACACACTCACAACACACACTACACACTCACAACACACACTACACAAACTACACACTCACAACACACACTACACACTCACAACACACACTACACACTCACAACACACACTACACAAACTACACACTCACAACACACACTACACAAACTACACACTCACAACACACACTACACACTCACAACACACACTACACAAACTACACACTCACAACACACACTACACACTCACAACACACACTACACAAACTACACACTCACAACACACACTACACACTCACAACACACACTACACACACTACACACTCACAACACACACTACACACTCACAAAACAGACTACACACTCACAACACACTCACAACACACACTACACACTCACAACACACACTACACACTCACAACACACTACACAAACTACACACTCACAACACACACTACACACTCACAACACACACTCTCACTCACACACACAACACACACTACACACTCACAACACACACTACACACTACACAAACTACACACTCACAACACACACTACACACTCACAACACAGACTACACACTCACAACACACACTACACAGACTACACACTCACAACACACACTACACAAACTACACACTCACAACACACACTACACACTCACAACACACACTACACAAACTACACACTCACAACACACACTACACACTCACAACACACACTACACAAACTACACACTCACAACACACACTACACACTCACAACACAGACTACACACTCACAACACACACTACACACACTACACACTCACAACACACACTACACACTCACAACACACACTACACAAACTACACACTCACAACACACACTACACACTCACAACACACACTACACACTCACAACACACACTACACAGCCTACACACTCACAACACACACTACACACTCACAACACACACTACACTACACACTACAACACTCACTACACAAACTACACACCCACAACACACACTACACACTCGCAGCGCAGACTACACACTCACAACACACACTACACAGACTACACACTCACAACACACACTACACAAACTACACACTCACAACACACACTACACACTCAACACACACTACACAAACTACACACTCACAACACACACTACACACTCACAACACACACTACACAAACTACACACTCACAACACACACTACACACTCACAACACACACTACACAAACTACACACTCACAACACACACTACACACTCACAACACACACTACACACTCACAACACAGACTACACACTCACAACACACACTACACACACTACACACTCACAACACACACTTCACACTCACAACACACACTACACAAACTACACACTCACAACACACACTCACAACACACACTACACACTCACAACACACACTACACACTCACAACACACACTACACAAACTACTCACTCACAACACACACTACACACTCACAACACAGACTACACACTCACAACACACACTACACAGACTACACACTCACAACACACACTACACAAACTACACACTCACAACACACACTACACACTCACAACACACACTACACAAACTACACACTCACAACACACACTACACACTCACAACACACACTACACACTCACAACACACACTACACAAACTACACACTCACAACACACACTACACACTCACAACACACACTACACACTCACAACACAGACTACACACTCACAACACACACTACACACACTACACACTCACAACACACACTACACACTCACAACACACACTACACAAACTACACACTCACAACACACACTCACAACACACACTACACAAACTACACACTCACAACACA
>NC_080721.1:16363549-16376049 GCF_019097595.1 Hemibagrus wyckioides | reverse complement strand
GTTTCTGTAGTGTG
Source organism: Hemibagrus wyckioides (assembly GCF_019097595.1). Lineage (NCBI taxonomy): Eukaryota > Metazoa > Chordata > Actinopteri > Siluriformes > Bagridae > Hemibagrus > Hemibagrus wyckioides. Next base: position 16,376,035 of record NC_080721.1, on the reverse strand, counting down.
TGTGTGTGTGTGTACACTCCGTGTTTCTGTAGTGTGTGTGTGTGTGTGTGTACACTCCGTGTTTCTGTAGTGTGTGTGTGTGTACACTCCGTGTTTCTGTAGTGTGTCTGTGTGTGTACACTCCGTGTTTCTGTAGTGTGTGTGTGTGTACACTCCGTGTTTCTGTAGTGTGTGTGTGTGTGTACACTCCGTGTTTCTGTAGTGTGTGTGTGTGTGTGTGTGTGTGTGTACACTCCGTGTTTCTGTAGTGTGTGTGTGTGTATGTACACTCCGTGTTTCTGTAGTGTGTGTGTGTGTGTGTGTGTGTGTACACTCCGTGTTTCTGTAGTGTGTGTGTGTGTGTGTACACTCCGTGTTTCTGTAGTGTGTGTGTGTGTGTACACTCCGTGTTTCTGTAGTGTGTGTGTGTGTGTGTGTGTGTGTACACTCCGTGTTTCTGTAGTGTGTGTGTGTGTGTACACTCCGTGTTTCTGTAGTGTGTGTGTGTGTGTGTGTGTGTGTGTGTGTGCACACTCCGTGTTTCTGTAGTGTGTGTGTGTACACTCCGTGTTTCTGTAGTGTGTGTGTGTACACTCCGTGTTTCTGTAGTGTGTGTGTGTGTGTGTACACTCCGTGTTTCTGTAGTGTGTGTGTGTGTGTACACTCCGTGTTTCTGTAGTGTGTGTATGTGTGTGTGTGTGTGTGTGTACACTCCGTGTTTCTGTAGTGTGTGTGTGTGTGTACACTCCGTGTTTCTGTAGTGTGTGTGTGTGTACACTCCGTGTTTCTGTAGTGTGTGTGTGTGTGTGTGTACACTCCGTGTTTCTGTAGTGTGTGTGTGTACACTCCGTGTTTCTGTAGTGTGTGTGTGTGTGTACACTCCGTGTTTCTGTAGTGTGTGTGTGTGTGTGTACACTCCGTGTTTCTGTAGTGTGTGTGTGTGTGTGTACACTCCGTGTTTCTGTAGTGTGTGTGTGTGTGTACACTCCGTGTTTCTGTAGTGTGTGTGTGTGTACACTCCGTGTTTCTGTAGTGTGTGTGTGTGTGTGTACACTCCGTGTTTCTGTAGTGTGTGTGTGTGTGTGTACACTCCGTGTTTCTGTAGTGTGTGTGTGTGTGTGTACACTCCGTGTTTCTGTAGTGTGTGTGTGTGTGTACACTCCGTGTTTCTGTAGTGTGTGTGTGTGTACACTCCGTGTTTCTGTAGTGTGTGTGTGTGTGTGTACACTCCGTGTTTCTGTAGTGTGTGTGTGTGTGTACACTCCGTGTTTCTGTAGTGTGTGTGTGTGTACACTCCATGTTTCTGTAGTGTGTGTGTGTGTGTGTGTGTACACTCCGTGTTTCTGTAGTGTGTGTGTGTGTATGTACACTCCATGTTTCTGTAGTGTGTGTGTGTGTGTACACTCCGTGTTTCTGTAGTGTGTGTGTGTGTGTGTACACTCCGTGTTTCTGTAGTGTGTGTGTGTGTACACTCCGTGTTTCTGTAGTGTGTGTGTGTACACTCCGTGTTTCTGTAGTGTGTGTGTGTGTGTACACTCCGTGTTTCTGTAGTGTGTGTGTGTACACTCCGTGTTTCTGTAGTGTGTGTGTGTGTGTGTGTACACTCCGTGTTTCTGTAGTGTGTGTGTGTGTACACTCCGTGTTTCTGTAGTGTGTGTGTGTACACTCCGTGTTTCTGTAGTGTGTGTGTGTGTGTACACTCCGTGTTTCTGTAGTGTGTGTGTGTGTGTGTACACTCCGTGTTTCTGTAGTGTGTGTGTGTACACTCCGTGTTTCTGTAGTGTGTGTATGTGTGTACACTCCATGTTTCTGTAGTGTGTGTGTGTGTGTGTACACTCCGTGTTTCTGTAGTGTGTGTGTGTACACTCCGTGTTTCTGTAGTGTGTGTGTGTATGTACACTCCATGTTTCTGTAGTGTGTGTGTGTGTGTGTGTGTACACTCCGTGTTTCTGTAGTGTGTGTGTGTACACTCCGTGTTTCTGTAGTGTGTGTGTGTACACTCCGTGTTTCTGTAGTGTGTGTGTGTATGTACACTCCATGTTTCTGTAGTGTGTGTGTGTGTGTACACTCCGTGTTTCTGTAGTGTGTGTGTGTGTGTACACTCCGTGTTTCTGTAGTGTGTGTGTGTACACTCCGTGTTTCTGTAGTGTGTGTGTGTGTGTGTGTACACTCCGTGTTTCTGTAGTGTGTGTGTGTGTGTGTACACTCCGTGTTTCTGTAGTGTGTGTGTGTGTACACTCCGTGTTTCTGTAGTGTGTGTGTGTACACTCCGTGTTTCTGTAGTGTGTGTGTGTGTACACTCCGTGTTTCTGTAGTGTGTGTGTGTGTGTGTGTACACTCCGTGTTTCTGTAGTGTGTGTGTGTACACTCCGTGTTTCTGTAGTGTGTCTGTGTGTGTACACTCCGTGTTTCTGTAGTGTGTGTGTGTGTGTGTGTGTGTACACTCCGTGTTTCTGTAGTGTGTGTGTGTGTGTGTGTGTGTGTGTACACTCCGTGTTTCTGTAGTGTGTGTGTGTGTGTACACTCCGTGTTTCTGTAGTGTGTGTGTGTGTGTACACTCCGTGTTTCTGTAGTGTGTGTGTGTGTGTGTACACTCCGTGTTTCTGTAGTGTGTGTGTGTGTGTATGTGTACACTCCGTGTTTCTGTAGTGTGTGTGTGTGTGTGTGTGTGTGTGTACACTCCGTGTTTCTGTAGTGTGTGTGTGTGTGTACACTCCGTGTTTCTGTAGTGTGTGTGTGTACACTCCGTGTTTCTGTAGTGTGTGTGTGTACACTCCGTGTTTCTGTAGTGTGTGTGTGTGTGTGTACACTCCGTGTTTCTGTAGTGTGTGTGTGTGTGTACACTCCGTGTTTCTGTAGTGTGTGTATGTGTGTGTGTGTGTGTGTGTACACTCCGTGTTTCTGTAGTGTGTGTGTGTGTGTACACTCCGTGTTTCTGTAGTGTGTGTGTGTACACTCCGTGTTTCTGTAGTGTGTGTGTGTGTGTGTACACTCCGTGTTTCTGTAGTGTGTGTGTGTGTGTACACTCCGTGTTTCTGTAGTGTGTGTGTGTGTGTGTGTGTGTGTGTGTACACTCCGTGTTTCTGTAGTGTGTGTGTGTGTGTGTACACTCCGTGTTTCTGTAGTGTGTGTGTGTACACTCCGTGTTTCTGTAGTGTGTCTGTGTGTGTACACTCCGTGTTTCTGTAGTGTGTGTGTGTGTGTGTGTGTACACGCCGTGTTTCTGTAGTGTGTGTGTGTGTGTGTGTGTGTGTGTACACTCCGTGTTTCTGTAGTGTGTGTGTGTGTGTACACTCCGTGTTTCTGTAGTGTGTGTGTGTACACTCCGTGTTTCTGTAGTGTGTCTGTGTGTGTACACTCCGTGTTTCTGTAGTGTGTGTGTGTGTGTGTGTGTACACTCCGTGTTTCTGTAGTGTGTGTGTGTGTGTGTGTGTGTGTACACTCCGTGTTTCTGTAGTGTGTGTGTGTGTGTACACTCCGTGTTTCTGTAGTGTGTGTGTGTGTGTACACTCCGTGTTTCTGTAGTGTGTGTGTGTGTTTGTGTGTGTGTACACTCCGTGTTTCTGTAGTGTGTGTGTGTGTGTACACTCCGTGTTTCTGTAGTGTGTGTGTGTGTGTGTGTGTGTACACTCCGTGTTTCTGTAGTGTGTGTGTGTGTGTACACTCCGTGTTTCTGTAGTGTGTGTGTGTGTGTGTGTGTGTGTGTGTACACTCCGTGTTTCTGTAGTGTGTGTGTGTGTGTGTGTGTGTGTGTACACTCCGTGTTTCTGTAGTGTGTGTGTGTGTACACTCCGTGTTTCTGTAGTGTGTGTGTGTGTGTGTGTGTATGTACACTCCGTGTTTCTGTAGTGTGTGTGTGTGTGTACACTCCGTGTTTCTGTAGTGTGTGTGTGTGTGTACACTCCGTGTTTCTGTAGTGTGTGTGTGTGTGTACACTCCGTGTTTCTGTAGTGTGTGTGTGTGTGTGTGTGTACACTCCGTGTTTCTGTAGTGTGTGTGTGTGTGTACACTCCGTGTTTCTGTAGTGTGTGTGTGTGTGTGTACACTCCGTGTTTCTGTAGTGTGTGTGTGTGTACACTCCGTGTTTCTGTAGTGTGTGTGTGTACACTCCGTGTTTCTGTAGTGTGTGTGTGTGTGTACACTCCGTGTTTCTGTAGTGTGTGTGTGTGTTTACACTCCGTGTTTCTGTAGTGTGTGTGTGTGTGTGTACACTCCGTGTTTCTGTAGTGTGTGTGTGTACACTCCGTGTTTCTGTAGTGTGTGTGTGTGTGTGTATGTACACTCCGTGTTTCTGTAGTGTGTGTGTGTGTACACTCCGTGTTTCTGTAGTGTGTGTGTGTGTGTACACTCCGTGTTTCTGTAGTGTGTGTGTGTGTGTGTACACTCCGTGTTTCTGTAGTGTGTGTGTGTGTTTACACTCCGTGTTTCTGTAGTGTGTGTGTGTGTGTACACTCCGTGTTTCTGTAGTGTGTGTGTGTGTGTGTACACTCCGTGTTTCTGTAGTGTGTGTGTGTGTACACTCCGTGTTTCTGTAGTGTGTGTGTGTGTGTACACTCCGTGTTTCTGTAGTGTGTGTGTGTGTACACTCCGTGTTTCTGTAGTGTGTGTGTGTGTGTGTGTGTACACTCCGTGTTTCTGTAGTGTGTGTGTGTGTGTGTACACTCCGTGTTTCTGTAGTGTGTGTGTGTGTACACTCCGTGTTTCTGTAGTGTGTGTGTGTGTGTACACTCCGTGTTTCTGTAGTGTGTGTGTGTGTGTGTGTACACTCCGTGTTTCCTTAGTGTGTGTGTGTGTACACTCCGTGTTTCTGTAGTGTGTGTGTGTGTGTACACTCCGTGTTTCTGTAGTGTGTGTGTGTGTGTGTGTGTGTGTACACTCCGTGTTTCTGTAGTGTGTGTGTGTGTGTACACTCCGTGTTTCTGTAGTGTGTGTGTGTGTGTGTGTACACTCCGTGTTTCTGTAGTGTGTGTGTGTGTGTGTACACTCCGTGTTTCTGTAGTGTGTGTGTGTGTGTGTGTGTGTACACTCCGTGTTTCTGTAGTGTGTGTGTGTGTGTGTACACTCCGTGTTTCTGTAGTGTGTGTGTGTGTGTACACTCCGTGTTTCTGTAGTGTGTCTGTGTGTACACTCCGTGTTTCTGTAGTGTGTGTGTGTGTGTACACTCCATGTTTCTGTAGTGTGTGTGTGTGTGTGTGTACACTCCGTGTTTCTGTAGTGTGTGTGTGTGTGTACACTCCGTGTTTCTGTAGTGTGTGTGTGTGTGTGTGTACACTCCGTGTTTCTGTAGTGTGTGTGTGTGTGTACACTCCGTGTTTCTGTAGTGTGTGTGTATGTGTACACTCCGTGTTTCTGTAGTGTGTGTGTGTGTGTGTGTACACTCCGTGTTTCTGTAGTGTGTGTGTGTGTGTACACTCCGTGTTTCTGTAGTGTGTGTGTGTGTGTACACTCCGTGTTTCTGTAGTGTGTGTGTGTACACTCCGTGTTTCTGTAGTGTGTGTGTGTGTGTGTACACTCCGTGTTTCTGTAGTGTGTGTGTGTGTGTGTACACTCCGTGTTTCTGTAGTGTGTCTGTGTGTGTGTACACTCCGTGTTTCTGTAGTGTGTGTGTGTGTGTGTACACTCCGTGTTTCTGTAGTGTGTGTGTGTGTGTGTACACTCCGTGTTTCTGTAGTGTGTGTGTGTGTGTACACTCCGTGTTTCTGTAGTGTGTGTGTGTGTGTACACTCCGTGTTTCTGTAGTGTGTGTGTGTACACTCCGTGTTTCTGTAGTGTGTGTGTGTGTGTACACTCCGTGTTTCTGTAGTGTGTGTGTGTGTGTACACTCCGTGTTTCTGTAGTGTGTGTGTGTACACTCCGTGTTTCTGTAGTGTGTGTGTGTGTGTACACTCCGTGTTTCTGTAGTGTGTGTGTTTGTGTATACACTCCGTGTTTCTGTAGTGTGTCTGTGTGTGTGTACACTCCGTGTTTCTGTAGTGTGTGTGTGTGTGTGTACACTCCGTGTTTCTGTAGTGTGTGTGTGTGTGTGTGTACACTCCGTGTTTCTGTAGTGTGTGTGTGTGTGTACACTCCGTGTTTCTGTAGTGTGTGTGTGTGTGTACACTCCGTGTTTCTGTAGTGTGTGTGTGTACACTCCGTGTTTCTGTAGTGTGTGTGTGTACACTCCGTGTTTCTGTAGTGTGTGTGTGTACACTCCGTGTTTCTGTAGTGTGTGTGTGTGTGTGTGTACACTCCGTGTTTCTGTAGTGTGTGTGTGTACACTCCGTGTTTCTGTAGTGTGTGTGTGTGTGTACACTCCGTGTTTCTGTAGTGTGTGTGTGTGTGTGTGTACACTCCGTGTTTCTGTAGTGTGTGTGTGTGTGTACACTCCGTGTTTCTGTAGTGTGTGTGTGTACACTCCGTGTTTCTGTAGTGTGTGTGTGTGTGTGTACACTCCGTGTTTCTGTAGTGTGTGTGTGTGTGTGTACACTCCGTGTTTCTGTAGTGTGTGTGTGTGTGTGTACACTCCGTGTTTCTGTAGTGTGTGTGTGTGTGTACACTCCGTGTTTCTGTAGTGTGTGTGTGTACACTCCGTGTTTCTGTAGTGTGTGTGTGTGTGTACACTCCGTGTTTCTGTAGTGTGTGTGTGTGTGTACACTCCGTGTTTCTGTAGTGTGTGTGTGTACACTCCGTGTTTCTGTAGTGTGTGTGTGTGTGTACACTCCGTGTTTCTGTAGTGTGTGTGTGTGTGTGTACACTCCGTGTTTCTGTAGTGTGTCTGTGTGTGTGTACACTCCGTGTTTCTGTAGTGTGTGTGTGTGTGTGTACACTCCGTGTTTCTGTAGTGTGTGTGTGTGTGTGTGTACACTCCGTGTTTCTGTAGTGTGTGTGTGTGTGTACACTCCGTGTTTCTGTAGTGTGTGTGTGTGTGTACACTCCGTGTTTCTGTAGTGTGTGTGTGTACACTCCGTGTTTCTGTAGTGTGTGTGTGTGTGTGTGTACACTCCGTGTTTCTGTAGTGTGTGTGTGTGTGTACACTCCGTGTTTCTGTAGTGTGTGTGTGTGTACACTCCGTGTTTCTGTAGTGTGTGTGTGTGTGTACACTCCGTGTTTCTGTAGTGTGTGTGTGTGTGTACACTCCGTGTTTCTGTAGTGTGTGTGTGTGTGTGTGTACACTCCGTGTTTCTGTAGTGTGTGTGTGTGTGTGTACACTCCGTGTTTCTGTAGTGTGTGTGTGTGTACACTCCGTGTTTCTGTAGTGTGTGTGTACACTCCGTGTTTCTGTAGTGTGTGTGTGTGTACACTCCGTGTTTCTGTAGTGTGTGTGTGTGTGTGTACACTCCGTGTTTCTGTAGTGTGTGTGTGTGTGTGTGTGTACACTCCGTGTTTCTGTAGTGTGTGTGTGTGTGTGTGTGTACACTCCGTGTTTCTGTAGTGTGTGTGTGTGTGTGTACACTCCGTGTTTCTGTAGTGTGTGTGTGTGTGTGTACACTCCGTGTTTCTGTAGTGTGTGTGTGTGTGTGTACACTCCGTGTTTCTGTAGTGTGTGTGTGTGTGTGTACACTCCGTGTTTCTGTAGTGTGTGTGTGTGTGTGTACACTCCGTGTTTCTGTAGTGTGTGTGTGTGTGTGTGTGTACACTCCGTGTTTCTGTAGTGTGTGTGTGTGTGTGTACACTCCGTGTTTCTGTAGTGTGTGTGTGTGTGTGTACACTCCGTGTTTCTGTAGTGTGTGTGTGTGTGTGTACACTCCGTGTTTCTGTCTCTCAGCCCTTACAGGATCTATCTGAGTTCAGGGTGATGCTCCTCTACCTCCTGAGAGCTGTGATGCTGTGGAGAAAGTAGACCAGGAGAGAGCCGAGAGAGCGAGTGATGATTATTTGTTTTAATGTTAACTTTGTACTATTACGTCATGTTCCGTGTGTGTGTGTGTGTGTGTGTGTGTGTGTTTGTGTGTGTGTGTGTGTGTGAATATACAGGAAGTACATGATCTTTAGTTCACTGCTAGAATCCCATAATGGAAAAGTCTGAGGTCACATTCCACTGAGTCCATTTACATTCATTCATGTGGCAGATTTTCCAGATTCAGAATGGAGAAAGGGGACAGTCCCCGGGTTTGGGGTTAAAGGTCGAGCGTGAGGGGCCAGCAGCAGCTCTCCCAGCGTTCCACTGAATGACTCTGAGCACCGTGGCACCGCATTCACACACTTAAACCTTCAGGGTTGGCTCGGAGACTCGGGTTTCAGAGATCCACAGGAATTCATTGTGCTGTATGGAGCTGTGGTGCTGAAGGTCAGGACCGTGGACCTCCTGCTTAAAGCAGAAACCATAGAAACATCTCACTGAGCTTCCTCTGGGCTCAGCAGCTACACTACTCATTTATTATTACATCACACTCAGTTCTGGACTCTGATTGGTGGATCAGGTGGTGATTAATTTGCGCAGCTTTATATTAATGTTTATATTAATCTCTGTCTATATTAATCTTTACATTAACTCACTCTGATACCTTATTGTTTCTATAGCAACAGCTCCTTCACAGGGGCGTGTACAGCACACACTCCACTGATAATAAACTGATTAATAAACATGTGTAATGAGTGATATGAAATATTCTGTAAGGAAATATTTATGTAAATTTTATTGAGAGTTAAAGCTGGAGCTTTCATCCGACATCTGCAGAGTTCACACTTCTTTACACCCTCGATTCTCAGTGACCGGAGTAACATGCGGCTAGTTTTAGTCTGATGAAGGTGAAGAGAGAATAAAGAGAGGCTGCTGTTTATAGCTGCTATAATGTGACCACAGGGACTCATTTGGCCAACATTAACACTAACTATAAATACTGAAAAAGTATGATGTGGATGTGTTTTTATTTAAATATTAATGATCAACTAATTGCTGAGAAAATAAACACTTGGGTGAGAAGAAGAGTAACTTATCTTCATCACTTCTCCCTGTGACTGTAACTCCATCACACACAGTAGGATAGATGTGTGAGTGTAGATGGGTGTAGTGGTGCGTGAGGGTGGACAGTGGACTGTAGTCGTGCGTGAGGGTGGACAGTGGACTGTAGTGGTGCGTGAGGGTGGACGGGCAACTGTAGTGGAGCGCGAGGGTGGACAGTGAACTGTAGTCGTGCGTGAGGGTGGACAGTGGACTGTAGTAGTGCGTGAGGGTGGACGGTGGACTGTAGTGGTGCGTGAGGGTGGACGGTGGACGGTGGACTGTAGTCATGCGCGAGGGTGGACGGGCGACTGTAGTGGAGCGCGAGGGTGGACGGGCGACTGTAGTGGAGCGCGAGGGTGGACGGGCGACTGTAGTGGAGCGCGAGGGTGGACGGTGGACTGTAGTGGAGCGCGAGGGTGGACGGTGGACTGTAGTGGTGCGTGAGGGTGGACGGTGGACGGTGGACTGTAGTCGTGCGCGAGGGTGGACGGGCGACTGTAGTGGAGCGCGAGGGTGGACGGGCGACTGTAGTGGAGCGCGAGGGTGGACGGGCGACTGTAGTGGAGCGCGAGGGTGGACGGTGGACTGTAGTGGAGCGCGAGGGTGGACGGTGGACTGTAGTGGTGCGCGAGGGTGGACGGTGGACTGTAGTGGTGCGCGAGGGTGGACGGTGGACTGTAGTGGTGCGCGAGGGTGGACGGTGGACTGTAGTCGTGCGCGAGGGTGGACGGGCGACTGTAGTGGAGCGCGAGGGTGGACGGTGGACTGTAGTGGAGCGCGAGGGTGGACGGTGGACTGTAGTGGAGCGCGAGGGTGGACGGTGGACTGTAGTGGAGCGCGAGGGTGGACGGTGGACTGTAGTGGAGCGCGAGGGTGGACGCGCGACTGTAGTGGAGCGTGAGGGTGGACGCGCGACTGTAGTGGAGCGCGAGGGTGGACGGTGGACTGTAGTCGTGCGCGAGGGTGGACGGGCGACTGTAGTGGTGCGCGAGGGTGGACGGTGGACTGTAGTCGTGCGCGAGGGTGGACGGGCGACTGTAGTGGAGCGCGAGGGTGGACGGTGGACTGTAGTGGAGCGCGAGGGTGGACGGTGGACTGTAGTGGAGCGCGAGGGTGGACGGTGGACTGTAGTGGAGCGCGAGGGTGGACGGGCGACTGTAGTGGAGCGCGAGGGTGGACGGTGGACTGTAGTGGAGCGCGAGGGTGGACGGTGGACTGTAGTGGAGCGCGAGGGTGGACGGTGGACTGTAGTGGAGCGCGAGGGTGGACGGTGGAGTGTAGTGGAGCGCGAGGGTGGACGGTGGACTGTAGTGGAGCGTGAGGGTGGACGGTGGACTGTAGTGGAGCGTGAGGGTGGACGGGTGACTGTAGTGGAGCGTGAGGGTGGAAGGTGGAGTGTAGTGGAGCGTGAGGGTGGACGGGCGACTGTAGTGGAGCGTGAGGGTGGATGGTGGAGTGTAGTGGAGCGCGAGGGTGGACAGTGGACTGTAGTGTGCTTTAGCTCTTCATTTGAATCTATTCCATCTGGTAAGGTAGGATTCTGACTTTGTATACGATTTGTTTAACTTGGTTGGTTCTAGAGTTATTTGAACTGTGTTATATTGTATAGCTTGTTGATCCTTTAGTGTTGGTCTATGCTTAGTTGTCTCAGATGATTAATCAAGAGTAGTTTCAGATCTCTCCTCTTATCGAATGCTTCTGTCCAGATTCTCTTCGGACGTGACTTCTGCCAAGACTTCCTTTTACAAGGAAAAGCTTGAGGCTTCTGCACAAGATCCCCGAAAGCTCCACAACATCTTCTCTGCACTACTCAACCCTCCGACTCCACCTGCTCCATCCTCCCTGACCACTGAAGATTTTGCCACTTTTTACACAGAGAAGATTGAGAAGATCTGCCAGACCTTCCCGTCCACCCCAACTTTATCTACATTACACAGCCAGGACTCAGCTACTCCTTCACTGAAGCATCTCTCAACCTCAACCATAGCAGCAGAAGAGGTTTTGCAGATCATCCACTCCTGCAATCCTACCACCTGCCCACTGGATCCAATCACTTCCACTATGCTCCAGACCATCTCACCTGACCTCCTGCCCTTCATCACCACAGTCATCAATAGATCCATTACATCAGGACAGGTACCAACTGCCTTTAAGCAAGCAAGGGTTATCCCTATACTAAAGAAACCTGCTTTGGATCCCTCTGACATCAGTAATTATAGACCAGTATCACTCCTCTCCTTTCTTTCAAAAATTCTCAAACAAATTGTTTGTAATCAGCTGTCTGACTATTTCTTGTAGAATTTAGTGGAGCGTGAGGGTGGACGGGCGACTGTGGTGGTGTGTGAGGGTGGACGGTGGTGGAGCGTGAGGGTGGACGGTGGACTGTGGTGGAGCGTGAGGGTGGACGGGCGACTGTGGTGGAGCGTGAGGGTGGACGGGCGACTGTGGTGGAGCGTGAGGGTGGACGGGCGACTGTGGTGGAGCGTGAGGGTGGACGGGCGACTGTGGTGGAGCGTGAGGGTGGACGGGTGACTGTGGTGGAGCGTGAGGGTGGACGGGTGACTGTGGTGGTGCGTGAGGGTGGACGGGTGACTGTGGTGGTGCGTGAGGGTGGACGGGTGACTGTGGTGGTGCGTGAGGGTGGACGGGTGACTGTGGTGGTGCGTGAGGGTGGACGGGTGACTGTGGTGGTGCGTGAGGGTGGACGGGTGACTGTGGTGGAGCGTGAGGGTGGACGGGTGACTGTGGTGGTGCGTGAGGGTGGACGGGTGACTGTGGTGGAGCGTGAGGGTGGACGGGTGACTGTGGTGGAGCGTGAGGGTGGACGGGTGACTGTGGTGGAGCGTGAGGGTGGACGGGTGACTGTGGTGGTGCGTGAGGGTGGACGGGTGACTGTGGTGGAGCGTGAGGGTGGACGGGTGACTGTGGTGGAGCGTGAGGGTGGACGGGTGACTGTGGTGGTGCGTGAGGGTGGACGGTGGAGGAGCGTGAGGGTGGACGGGTGACTGTGGTGGAGCGTGAGGGTGGACGGGTGACTGTGGTGGTGCGTGAGGGTGGACGGTGGTGGAGCGTGAGGGTGGACGGTGGAGGAGCGTGAGGGTGGACGGGTGACTGTGGTGGTGCGTGAGGGTGGACGGTGGAGGAGCGTGAGGGTGGACGGGTGACTGTGGTGGTGCGTGAGGGTAGAAAGACAGCAGTAACGTTATTAAACATAAAGAAATGTTGGATTTCTCTGTGTGCAGTGATTACAGTCCAGCCTCTGTGTGTGTGTGTGTGTGTGTGTGATGAATCTGACTCTGACCTCCATTACCATTAAACTCATTAAATTCAGTGTAATGTGCAAATGAGGTGCTTTAATTCATTCACGCTGCACCACTCACCAGCTCAGTGTGTGTGTGTGTGTGTGTGTGTGTGTGTGTGTGTGTGTGTGTTATAGCATGACAATGGGGCTCTGTTTCCTCTATATTTCCCCTCTAGCTCTCTCTCCCTCTCTCTTTATTCAGGTTCATCCCTCACTTCTTGCTCCTCTCCTCCTGTCACAACACATCACTCTCTCTCTCTCTCTCTCTCTCTGTCACACACAC
>NC_080721.1:16353549-16358549 GCF_019097595.1 Hemibagrus wyckioides | reverse complement strand
GTTACTGTGTGTTACATTTACATTTACATTTCTGGTATTTGGCAGACGCTCTTATCCAGAGCATACAAAAGTGCTTTAAGTCTCTATCATTGAAAACATTAACACTGGTTCAATAGATTATAGACTGAGGATACCATTAGCCTAAAATTGGATGGGTTTTTTTAACATATAACATAAACAGGGAAAGATAAGAGCTAGTTTAATTGCTTCAGGAAAAGGTAGGTCTTAAGACATCGTTTGATCGGCTGTACGGACATCTAGGGGAAAATTTCCATTTTAGTCCTGCTTGATCTTAGTGCTGCATTCGACACTATAGATCATAATATTCTCATAGATCGCTTACAAAATCACACAGGTATGCAGGGACAGGAATTAAAATGGTTTAGATCCTACCGGTCTGATCCATACCACTTTGTAGATTTAAATGGAGAACTGTCCAGTGTAGTGCCAGTGAAATACGGGGTCCCACAAGGGTCAGTTTTAGGACCTCTGCTTTTCTCAGTATACATGCTTCCATTGGGTGACATCATTAGAAGGCATGGGATTAGTTTCCATTGTTATGTTGATGATACCCAGTTATATATCTCATCAAAACCAGATGAAATATCTAATTTGTCTAGACTAACTGAGTGTGTTAAAGGTATTAGAGATTGGATGACCGATATAATTTTCTATTACTAAATTCTGATAAGACAGAGATATTACTTATTGGTCCAAAAACCAGTACACAGAAGCTCTCGCAATTCAGCTTGCATCTAGAAGGATGCACTGTTACTACTAGCTGGACAGTGACAGACCTGGGTGTAATATTAGACAGCAACTTATCCTTTGAAAATCATATTTCCAATATCACAAAAACAGCCTTCTTCCATCTTAGAATATCACCAAGCTTAGGAACATTTTATCTGTATCTGATGCAGAAAAACTAGTTCATGCATTCCTGACCTCCAGACTGGACTACTGTAATGCATTACTAGGTGTTTGTCCTGCATCTTCAATAAACAAGCTACAGTTAGTCCAGAATGCAGTCGCTAGAGTTCTTACCAGATCAAGAAAATATGATTATATAACCCCATTATCATCATCCCTGCACTGGCTACCTGTTAAGTTTAGAATTGACTATAAATTAGCACTAATTACGTACAAGTCTCTAATTGGTTTAGCTCCCACCTATCTCTCCAGTCTTCTAACACGTTACAATCCACCACGCTCTTTAAGATCACAAAATTCCGGACTTCTAGTAGTTCCCAGAATATCAAAGTCCACAGAAGGGGGTAGAGCGTTTTCGTATTTAGCTCCAAAACTTTAGAATAGTCTTCCTGACAGTGTTCGAGGCTCAGACACAGTCTCCCAGTTTAAATGTAGACTAAAGAGTAAAATCTCTTCAGCCTGACATACATCTAACACATCCCATAACCTTGTGCCCAAGTACATCTGATTAAATGCACATTCATCTAGTACTGCTAATATTATGAACAGCAGCTACGCTAATGCTGTTCCATTGTTTCCCTTCTTCTACCCATCCCGAGGCATACAGAGACTGTGCTCCAGTGGCATCCGGAGATGGACCAGCTCCAGCCGGGTTCTGCTTGTGAGGATTGGGATATTCAAGCAGCGCCATGGACAACAACCTCCTTATTGATTTACATAACACTATACACATGCTGTATCTGCATCACACAATTGTCACCCAAATGAGGATGGGTTCGCTTTTGAGTCTGGTTCCTCTCAAGGTTTCTTCCTCATACCATCTAAGGGAGTTTTTCCTTGCCACAGTCGCCTCAGTCACCTCAGGCTTGCTCACTTGGGATAACATCTAGGACTGTCTGTCTGTCTGTCTGTTTATATGTTTGTTGTTTTCTTATGTCGTTTCTCATGTAAAGCTGCTTTGAGACAATGCTCTTTGTTAAAAGCGCTATATAAAAAAAAGTTCATTCCACCACCTCAGTGCCAGAACAGAGAAGAGTCTAGATGAATACCTACCTTTTACCCTGAGAGATGGTGGGACCAGTCGGGCAGTGCTAGTGGATCGGAGGGAGCGAGGTGCAGTGCGAGGAGTAATAAGATCTTTGAGGTAAGATGGTGCTGGTCCATTCTTGACTTTGTAGGCAAGCATCAGTGTTTTGAATCTGATGCGTGCAGCTACCGGAAGCCAGTGGGGGGAACGCAGCAGTGGGGAGGTGTGGGAGAACTTAGGCAGGTTGAAAACAAGCCGTGCAGCTGCATTTTGGATCATTTGCAGTGGACGAATTGCATTCAGAGGAAGACCTGCCAGTAGAGAGTTGCAGTAGTCCAGTCTCTAAATGACCAGAGACTGAACAAGCACTTGAGTAGCCTGTGTGGATAGGAATGGTCGAATCCTTCTAATGTTGTACAAAAGAAACCGACATGAGCGTGTCAAATTGGCACCATGGGAGGAGAAGGACAGTTGATTGTCCATGGTTACCCCAAGGTTGCGATTAGTGGCTGAAGGGGAGATCATTGAGTTGTTCAGAGATAATCTAAGATCCTGGGCTGGGGATGAATCACCTGGGATGACCAGCAGTTCAGTTTTGCTGGGATTAAGTTTCAGCTGATGAGCAGTCATCCAAGATGAAATGTCCACCAGACACACTGAGATCCGGGCAGAAGCTGTGGTATCTGAGGGAGGGAAGGAGAAGATAAGTTGGGTGTCATCAGCATAGCAGTGGTATGAAAAGCCATGTGAGGATATAACTTTGCCAAGAGTGTGGGTGTAGAAGGAGAAAAGGAGAGGACCAAGTACTGAGCCTTGTGGGACACCAGTAGAGAGTCTGCGTGGGGCAGATGTCAGTCCCTTCCATGTTACCTGATATGAGCGACCATCCAGGTAGGAAGCAAACCATTCCCATGCTGTTCCACAAATTCCAAACTCCTGAGGGTGGACAAGAGAGTGTTGTGGTTAACCGTGTCAAATGCTGCAGAGAGGTGGAGGAGGATGAGGACCGATGAAGCTTGGCTGATCTAGCAGCATGTAGTTTCTCAGTGACCGCCAAAAGGGCAGTCTCTGTGGAATGTGCTGCTTTGAAGCCAGACTGGTTGGGATCATGGAGGTTATTCTACAAGAGATAGTTGGACAATTGATTATAAACAATTTGTTCGAGAATTTTTGAAAGAAAGGAGAGGAGTGATACTGGTCTATAATTATTGATGTCAGAGGGATCCAAAGCAGGTTTCTTTAGTATAGGGATAACCCTTGCTTGCTTAAAGGCAGTTGGTACCTGTCCTGATGTAATGGATCTATTGATGACTGTGGTGATGAAGAGCAGGAGGTCAGGTGAGATGGTCTGGAGCATAGTGGAAGTAATTGGATCCAGTGGGCAGGTGGTAGGATTGCAGGAGTGGATGATCTGCAAAACCTCTTCTGCTGCTATGGTTGAGAGATGCTTCAGTGAAGGAGTAGCTGAGTCCTGGCTGTGTAATGTAGATAAAGTTGGGGTGGACGGGAAGGTCTGGCAGATCTTCTCAATCTTCTCTGTGTAAAAAGTGGCGAAATCTTCAGCGGTCAGGGAGGATGGAGCAGGTGGAGTCGGAGGGTTGAGTAGTGCAGAGAAGATGTTGTGGAGCTTTCGGGGATCTTGTGCAGAAGCTTCAAGCTTTTCCTTGTAGAAGGAAGTCTTGGCAGAAGTCACGTCCAAAGAGAATCTGGACAGAAGCATACTATAAGAGGTGAGATCTGTGTATTACTGTGTGGTGGTATTACTGTGTGGTGGTATTACTGTGTGATGGTATTACTGTGTGGCAGGCCCAGTTCTTGCCAACCATAGAAGGGTGGGCAGACAGACATCCCAGGTAGGCAATTTTTGGGGGTGGGGTTGAAGAGATATATACTCTGTAAAATTCAACTAATTAAATGATGGAATAGCAAAAATATTGTTGTACTAATATTCTTGCTTGGGTTTGGTTAAGAATACATATTATATTAAATCAATATAAGCAGAAATGTGTTTTTAAAATGTTAAACAAAGGGTTATTTTCAACGTTCAGAATGACTAATGACTGGAGTAATAAGAACAAATTCAGGCAATATTATAATCTTTTTAAAGTTGAAGTGAAGTTTGGGCCAACTAAAATAAAATATTTAAGTAATATTCTGAAGAGAGAAATTGAGTGAACATTTTAAAAAATCCGTGGAAGTAGCTGATAGATAGATAGATAGATAGATAGATAGATAGATAGATAGATAGATAGATAGATAGATAGATAGATAGATAGATATTTTTTTAGTTTTATTTTTGTAGGTGGAGGGAGTCGGAATTGTTTCTGAAGCGGGATCTGGGGATGCTGGAGCAACTAACAGTCTTCGATGCATTGCATTTGCAAAAATCGATGCATTGCATTTGGAAGCAAATAATTCCACACTTTATGAATTGCGTGACTGTCTGTGTCAGCTTCTCCGTAATCCTTGACAGACCGGCAAGCTCACGAGTGTACACCGCACCGTTACTTACAGCCAATCAAAAACAGGAAACTGTTTGGTTTTGCGTTGTGATTGGTCGGGACTTTCTACACCCCTTCTTCAAACTTCTCAACACAGAGCCCACCTCAGACTGCTTTTATGGGGTGTGCAGTGGGGGTGTGTGGTGGGGGTGAGTGGGGGTGTTGTGTGGTGGTGGGTGGTATGAGTGGTGGTGGTGTATGGTGGTAGGGTTGTGTGGTAGTGAGTGGGTGGTGGTGGTGGTGGGTGGTGGTGTTGTGTGGTAGTGAGTGGGGGTGGTGGGTGGGGGTGTTGTATGGTGGTGAGTGGGTGGTGGTGGTGGTGTATGGTGATGGGTGGTGGTGTTGTTTGTGAGTGGGGGTGGTGGTGTTGTATGGTGGTGAGTGGGGGTGGTGGGTGGTGGTGTTGTATGGTGGTGGGTGGGGGTGTTGTATGGTGGTGAGTGGTGGTGTTGTGTGGTAGTGAGTGGGTGGTGGTGTATGGTAGTGAGTGGGGGTGTTGTGTGGTGTATGGTGGTGTTGTGTGGTAGTGAGTGGGTGGTGGT